>NC_143022.1:67666784-67786784 GCF_057628025.1 Oncorhynchus mykiss
AGGACAACAACCCTAAGCACACAGCCAAGACAACAAAGGAGTGGCTTCAGGACAAGTCTCTGAATGTCCTTGTGTGGCCCAGCCAGAGCCCGGACTTGAACCCGGACTTGATCGAACATCTCTGGAGAGACCTGAAAATAGCTGTGCAGCAACGCTCCCCATCTAATCTGACAGAGTTTGAGAGGAACTGCAGAGAAGAATGGGAGAAACTCCAAAAGTACAGATGTGCCAAACTTGTAGTGTCATACTCAAGAAGACTTGATGCTGTAATCACTGCCAAAGGTGCTTCAACAAAGTACTGAGTAAAGGGTCTGAATATTTATGTAAATGTGAAATAAGTTTATTATTTTAATAGATCAGCAAACATTTCTAAAAAACAGTTTTTTCTTTGTCATTATGGGGTATTGTGTGTAGATTGATTAGTGGGAAAAAAATGAATTGTATTTAGAATAAGGCTGTAACGTAACAAAATGTGGAAAAAGTAAAGAGGTCTGGATGCTTTCCAAAGGCACTGTATATAGTGTATTTACGGTATGCTAATAAGATGCACTCGCACATGAAGCAGAAATGTGGCTTTGTTCACACTATCTTTGGATGTGGTATGTCCAGAGTTGCAAATCTGATGTTGAAGAGAGATCTCACTAGACTTTTTTTACTAACGTAAATGGGACATAAGACAAAACGATGAATCCCTCCTAAAAGAGCCTGGCCAATATGGCCGTCAAAGATAAATCACTGGGGAATTGTAGAAAGAGGTCCATGAATTCTCACTGTGCCACTTAATGGTGCCCTTTTAAATATGATGGGCTGTGAAAAGAGCAGAGCGACTTTTAATGTCACTGAGCAGAGTTGTTTAAAAGCCCTGGGTGCCAACGCTGGGTTTACAACTGTGTTACATAGAGATCCTCTGTGAGACCACCTTTGTATGACTGACAGTATGTACATTCTATCCGACCCCATGAATAAGATTTAAATCAGGAGATCTCTCCATCACCTTCCGATGGATATTGCATTCTTTACATTGTCAGTTCAAACGGCGTTAACTTTTAATTGGAGATCTATTCTAGATGTCGGTATGTAATTCATAAGTTTAGCTTCCGAGAAACTGCCCATAAAAGATTGATTTGCTTGTTATGAAATATAACTTTATACATTTTAACAAAGTTAACTCAAATTAAGGTTGACTTCTTTTGAGCTGGAACAGATGACTTGGAGCAATTTCATAGGGGGGACATAACATCATGTAAACTCAATCATAGGGCGGAGAAAATGGAAAGGGTTGTCCCTATCAACAGGCCACCATAGTGTGTGTGTGTGCGTGCGTGTACACAGTTGAAGTCAGAAGTTTACATACACCTTAGCCAAATACATTTATACTCAGTTTTTCACAATTCCTGACATTTAATCCTAGTAAATATACCCTGTTTTAGGACAGTTAGGAACACCACTTTATTTCAAGAATGTGAAATGTCAGATAAATCATTCTATTTCAGCTTTTATTTATTTCATCATATTCCCAGTGGGTCAGAAGTTTACATACACTCAATTAGTATTTGGTAGCATTGCCTTTAAATTGTTGAACTTGGGTCAATCATTTCAGGTAGCCTTCCACAATAAGTTGGGTGAATTTTCACCCATTCCTCCTGACAGAGCTGGTGTAACTGAGTCAGGTTTGTAGGCCTCCTTGCTCGCACACACTTTTTCAGTTCTGCCCACACATTTTCTATAGGATTGAGGTCAGGGCTTTTTTGATGGCCACTCAAATACTTTGACTTTGCTGGCCTTAAGCAATTTTGCCACAACTTTGGAAGTATTCTCGAGGTCATTGTCCATTTGGAAGACCCATTTGCGACCAAGCTTTAGCTTCCTGACTGATGTCTTGAGCGGTTGCTTCAATATATCAATATAATTTTCCTTCCTCATGTTTCCATCTATTTTCTGAAGTGCACCAGTCCCTCCTGCAACAAAGCACCCCCACAACATGATGCTGCCACACCCGTGCTTCACGGTTGGGATGGTGTTCTTCGGCTTGCAAGCATCCCCCTTTTTCCTCCAAACATAACGATGTTCATTATGGCCAAACAGTTCTATTTCTGTTTCATCAGACCAGAGGACATTTCTCCAAAAAGTACGATCTTTGTCCCCATGTGCAGTTGCAAACCTTAGTCTGGCTTTTTTATGGAGGTTTTGGAGCAGTGGCTTCTTCCTTGCTAAGTGGCCTTTCAGGTTATGTCGATATAAGACTTGTTTTACTGTGGATAGAGATACTTTTTCCTCCAGCATCTTCACAAGGTGCTGTTGTTCTGGTATTGATTTGCACTTTTCGCACCAAAGTACATTAATCTCTTTCTGAGCAGTATGAAGGCAGCGTGGTCCCATGGTGTTTATTCTTGCGTACTTTGTTTGTACAGATGAACGTGGTACCTTCAGGCGTTTGGAAATTGCTCCCAAGGATGAACCAGGCTAGTGGAGGTCTACAATTTTTGGCTGATTTCTTTAGATTTTCCCATGATGTCAAGCAGAGGCACTGAGTTTGAAGGTAGGCCTTGAAAAACATCCCCTGGTACACCTCCAATTGACTCAAATGATGTCAATTAGCCTATCAGAAGCTTCTAAAGCCATGACATCCTTTTCTGGAATTTTCCAAGCCATTTAAAGGCACAGTCAACTTAGTGTATGTAAACTTCTGACCCACTGGAATTGTGATACAGCGAATTACAAGTGAAATAATCTGTCTGTAAACCATTGTTGGAAAAATGACTTGTGTCATGCACAAAGTATATGTCCTAACCGACTTGCCAAAACTATAGTTTGTTAACAAGAAATTTGTGGAATGGTTGAAAAACAAGTTTTAACTCCAACCTAAGTGTAACCTAACTTCCTACTTCAACTGTATGTGTAACACACACACACACACACACACACACACACACACACACACACACACACACACACACACACACCTCTCTGTACTTTGCTCCATTCATTTTTGGTCACCTCCCTGACCAAGGCCCTTCTCCCCCAAATGCTCAGTTTGGCCGGGCTTCCAGCACTAGGACGAGTCTTGGTGGTTCCAAACTTCTTCCATTTAAGAATGATGGAGGCAGACCTTTTTGGTACCCTTTCCCAGATCTGTGCCTCGACACAATCCTATCTTGGAGCTCTACGGACAATTCCTTCGACAACATGGTTTTTGCTCTGACATGCACTGTCAACTGTGGGTCTTTATATAGACAGGTGTATGCCTTTTCAAATCATGTCCAATCAATTATATTTACCACAGGTGGACTCCAATCAAGTTGTAGAAACATCTCAAGTATAATCAATGTAAATAAGTTATTTATGTTTTTTTTAAAATATTTAATACATTTGCAATCATTTCTAAAAAACTGTTTCTGCTTTGTCATTGTGGGGTATTGTGTGTAGATTGCTAAAGAATGTATTTTATTTTAATTAATTTTATAATAATTATGGAAGAAGAGATCTGAATACAGTCCAAAGGCACTGAGTATAAAATAAACCTTTACATAACACCTGAAACAACATGCAGTGTCCTGGGACCTGGTTGGCACCCCACCCGACCCGAAAAGAAAAAACGATTATTGTGCTCAGCTCGCAAAGGCCCAGCACTGCATTAGTCAAAAATAGACTGACATCATACAAGCAGGGCACTATGCACCAGGCACAAAGACACCCTTATCCTCTACAGTTTATGCCACATTTCATTTGGAACTAAATCAAAAAAAGTCACTATTGGCCAGTTGTTCATCCCTGGCGTTTTCAAAGGCTGCATGGATGGGCTCCATTTTGACCAAGATAGAGGCAAGGAGGACAATCTAGTGAATTGCGAGATAAGACAAACTATATATTAATATATTAAATATATTAAAAATACAGCTAGCTCTGAAATGACTGGCACCCTTGACAAGATGAGCAAAAAAAATGGTCTCAAATAAATAACACATACTGAGCTATATTGTATGCAAAAAAATATATACTAATTAAATTGCTCAGAGAAATATATTTTGTTTAACAAGTAATACTATTATCTCTCAAAAAGACAGGTGTCAAAATTATTGGCACCTCTGTTTTCAATACTCTTCTTGTTTGGATAATGGCACTGAGCCTTTTTCAAAAATGTTTTATGAGAATGGAGAATTTATATCATTCATCATGCGCTTATGGACTGCCCTCTTCAATTCAAACCACATGTTTTCAATGGGGTTCAAGTCCGGAGACTGAAATGGCCATTGCAAAATGTTGATTTTGTGGTCCATTAACGTTTTTTTTTGTGGATTTTGATGTGTCCTTTGGGTTATTGTCTTGATTGAAGATCCATTTGCAGCCAAGTTTCAGCCTCCTTCCAGAGGCAACCAGGTTTTTGGCTAAAATGTCCTGGTACTGGGTAAAGTTCATGATGCAGCTGACCTTAAGAAGGTTCCCAGGACCAGTGGAAGCCAAATAGCCCCATCGTATGAAAGATCCACCGCCATGTTTTACAGTAGGTATGAGGTGCTTTTCTGCATATGGTGACTGATAATTTAAAGGGATGGTCGAAAACCACACTGTGGGTTCCAGATTTTGCCCATGGAGGAATTCAAAGTTAATGGACAAACACAATTACTCCAGAACTGCAAATGTGGGGTGAGTCCAGCCTAGTAAAATAAGACCACGAGTGTATGAAGCATCAAAACAAATAGGTGGAGCTTTCCACCAACTCTTCTCACTGTCAGCTGTGAAACACGTCCTCTTGTCAACACTTTTGTCGCATAATAATGCTTGCCTTGTCTACAACCATGTACGCTCAGACAGCCTAATATTGCCACGCACGCATGCACACATCCTAGCAACCCGCCAGCACACACACACATACATACAGTACACGTGGAAGGAAAGCAGCTCTGAGCTCATATGACAAGGCCTGTATTAGAACACGCTTGTCTGTCTGCCTGGCTATGTGCTTTTAGCTAATATCCTCATATTCCCATTGCGGCAAAATCTGCATTCCTGACCCAATTTAACACCAGACCTTTCAGTAAGAATAGAGCCCCCCACCGCTAGACAAACTGGCTTGTTCCTTTTCTTCTCCCTTATGAAAAAAAAAGTGAAAATCCCTTTCCTGAGCCGTTAAAGACGAATGATCAGTGCTCTAGAAAGTTGGTGGCCTTTTCAGGAGAAAGGACAGTAGGACGGAAGGAAAAAAAGTCCCCAAGACAGAGTGAGGACAAAAACCTCCTGCATTTAGAAAGAGAGATGGAGATGGAGATGGAGGGGGAGGGAGAATGGGAGGGAGAGGGGGAGGGAGATTGAAGGCAGGGAGGGTGACAGGCGAGAGGGCGAGAAAGCAGAGTGTGAGTGAGTGAGTGAGTGAGTGAGCTGAAAGAAAATTAGGATGAGAGAAAAAGTGTAAATGAGAGAGAAGCGTGAAGACATGAATGAGAGAACGAGAATGAGAGATCTAAAGCCTCACTAGAGACTAAGAAGGTGAGGAGGCCAGAGTGACCAGTAGAAGTGTCCTCCCCAGTGTCCCAGCGGCCGACAGCAGGTGTGGCATCATTGACTAATGGGGTCAATGGGGCTACAGCCCAGGCCAACCCTGGATCCGAGAGGCCACAACGCCATGGTCTGAGGGGGGGGGGCGGTGGGTGACCACTGGTGCCAGGCGCTGTCCTCACACCCTGTCACACCATGTGATCTGCCCCTGGAATGGTGGGTCCAGCTGCCAGCCGCTATGGCCAGTAACACAATGGCTGCAGCTCTTGTTGATGAGGAGGCTGTTGTTGATGAGGAGGACCAACAGAAGCCACTGCTTGTTCTTCATTTGCAGAGCGTTTTAATTGTGGAACAGCGTCCTGATCAAAGCGACATCGCTCGCGTTACGCCCTCGTTGCTGAACTCTCTCTTTCTCTCTGTGTCTCCATCTCTCTGTCTCTCTTTTCATTAGCATGGCAAGCAAATAGAGGAAAAAAGGAGAGGAGAAAACAGGCTTTGTCCCAAGGGGAATAGTCTCCCTCTATCCAGACGGGTTATCTCTCATAATGGGGCCTCATTGTGATGAATTACCCAGATCATGACGATTTATCTTCATATCGGAAACATCTTTGTCTGAGGCTATGTGGATAAATCTAAACATATAATCCAGTGACAAGGTGACGCCATATCATGATGACCTCACATATAAGTTAGTTCATTTATCGTGTTCAACTACACTATCTCTGGCATACTGCAGGCCTCATTGTCATAGATATGTTTAGTTTTCCTATTGAAACAACAAGATTGTCCTCAGAGATAGAATAAGATTATCATTGTATTACAATGTTGTGTGTATGATAGATATTTGGTTTAATCTGATTAAGTAGGGTGCTCCTGCTGTGGTATTGGGGAGTAGTAGGCGGCAGAGTGTATGTGTGTGTGTGTGTGTGTGTGTGTGTGTGTGTGTGTGTGTTTATGTGTGTGTAGGTGTGTGTGACAGCAGCCAAGGAGGGTCACAGTCCTCACAGTCCCTGGTGTCTAGGTTCCCCCAGAACAGAGGCCCAATCAGTGCTAGCCCACTGGCTAATGGATGGATGGCCCCCAAAATTAATTAGCCTGACTAATGTAGTGTACACTTAATTACACTGCCTCTGTTTTGATTAATGGAAGGGCCCACCTTAGCACACATGCTAATCAAAGGCTGGGGCAGAAAGGGAAAAGGCAGTGAAAATTATTTACCCAGAAACAGGTTCACGAACCAAGACAATAGGCATCAACAACCCTAAATGACTCTTTCCAGCCTATTTGAAGAGTGCTTGTATATGTTTCACATTATTAAGGGATAAATACATTATTACAGACATGGAAGAACACATGCAAACACATACACACCCATGTATGTCCACACACGCATAGACTCACACAGAAATCCACACAGTAGAGGCCTTCACGGTTCCAAAAAGTTGGACCCGTTCCAAGACCTCTACCACTCAGGCCAGTGTTTGGAATACGGCTTTAGAAACAGTATCACACACAACCCCGTCACACTTTTCCCTGGCACGGACCGTATGCTGTAAAGCACTTCGACAAAGGGTGAAAAAATGAAAAGTGTCACCCTGCTTGTCGTTAATTAGTATTTTACAGTATTCATTTGGAGTGGGTCCTAGTCAACGGCTCCACCTTTAATTTCATGCTGCTCAAGTAGAGAAAGGCCCAGGACAAAGGGAGGAAGATTGATGCCTGGGCCATCCCCTGCCATCCACCTGCTCTTTCCACTAACCACAGAAAGGAGGCGCTAGTGAACACATCCACACGTCCTCCAACTGAGATCTCCCTCGTGCAGGGAGTGGTGGTGTGGTGCGGTGCAGTGAGAGGCCGCTAGCCTAATGACATCTGCCCATGTAGCGGCCAGATAAGCTCCAATTAAAACAGGCACAAGCTATGTCACGGGGACAGTAGATCAAGTCAGCAATTAACCTCCCCGCTGGCCTCCATCAATCCTTAAATTGGAGCGACCGGCCAGGAGAGCACAATTTCTGCAGATATTAAATTTACATTCTATTAAGTTTAATTAGGATACATTTTAAATATACTGAGAGTCCAGGCACGGAGCCCTGGGGCTGTCACTGAGCCTCTGTGATTCACTGCCATTGGTCCCTGGGGTTCCGGGGCGTCCCATCATGCACCTCTTCTTCAGTCTCGGTCCGGGCCGTCTCAGCACACACTCAGCAGCACACAGGTGGTTAATCAACTCCTAATGCCTTCTCTCACACATACAACTTTCTGACATGCACATCATAGTAAGTTTAGGTATTTCCCCAAATCAGGAAACAGGTACAAGTACACCATTCCAATAAACAGAATACACTGGTTCCCTTCTGTACTGTCCCAATGCCCTATCCACCCATCGAGTGCTTGGGCAGCCTCATTCCTCCACTTGCACTTCTCTCTGGCTGGGCTCACCTCTCCTGTCCTGATGATACAGTCAGAGCAGGAAAAAGGGACCGGGGACTGGTCCATGACACTGGGAAGACCACCTCCAGGGAGCTCAACCCCAGCATTAGTCTCCACTTGGCTGTGTCCTTTGTCCCCTGGTGAAAGGCCCAGTGAATGAGGGTCAATTGAAGACAATTCCCTCTGTCGGACACAATTAACGGGGAGCCCAGTTGGGAGGGGGGCTGGCCACAGCCTCTGGTTACTGATCCTGCAGCACAAGCATGCCAGGAATCCGCCACCTATGTCCAACCCTGGGACAATGGGGTATAGGACATTGGGCCTAGTGTGTAGACCACCACACATGGATCCACAGGGCATGATGGGTTAAGGGGAGGGGCTGGTGGCTATTTGCATTGCAGTGGGTGTCCATGATGACACTCAGAGAGAAAGAGTTTAGCTGTAGTATTCAAGCAACTAGAGAAATACATGTATTAAATGCTCCTCGTTTTTGCCCACATATAATATGGGACAGTTCTTACCTTTCTGCATTGAAGAAGTGGAGAGGTAATTGTGCCTAATGTGTGTTACAGAGTGAGAGACACAGAGAGAGGAGCCCTCCATCTGAATCAATCTCCAGATAAGCAGGCCCAATTGCTCCACCAGGTCCAATCTAAATTAAAGCATCGTTCCAATGTGCACTAATTGTCCAGCTGACAATAATTGTCATTACATGGTTGACATATCTCCTGGCTGGGAGTTATAGAGCCACATGAAAGCTACAATCATATGTTTACTGGTGACAGCGTCCCTCCACAACCACATCCAGTACAGGTCACCATTACATCAGACTGGTGAGCTCTGCGCTGGACGGTTTTATATGAGTAGAATGCTGCCTCTAATGGGACGTGCCCCTTGGATGATGTCATCAGCCTTTGGTGTTGTCCCGTTAAAGGGTGAGTATGAGGACCTCTTAGGAAGGAGTAAAGGGAAGGAGACGGGTGTGTGTGAGAGGAGAGAAAGTGTGTGTTTGTGTGTGAGAATAGAGCGGTGGTAGAAGGGGCTTCATGGCCCACAGATCTGACTTCCTGAGGTACTTCCCCCCCAGTGGCAGCACCACCCCTTCACGCAGGGAAAATCAATCAGGAACATTGTGTGTGTGTGTGTGTGTGTGTGTGTGTGTGTGTGTGTGTGTGTGTGTGTGTGTGTATGTGTGTGTGTATGTGTGTGTGTATGTGTGTGTGTATGTGTGTGTGTGTGTGTGTGTATGTGTGTGTGTATGTGTGTGTGTGTGTGTGTGTGGTGGGGATATTGAAGGTGCATGAGAAAGGAGTTGGGCGGAGGGGAGTAGGCAGAGACAGACACAAACCGGTGCTAGCCTTACACATCCCTGGAAAAGGGGCCATGACCCCTAGTACACTTAAACAGCATTTCAGTGGCAGAGACACAGAGAGGGTGACTACTTACCTACCACAGAGCAAAGGGGGGAGGAGGAAGGAGGGGGTGTCTGATCTAGATTAGTCACGGGGGATAAATATGGTGACGTACTGGGATGATATTTTTTCTGATGGTTATATTTCTATGATCACCCAGTTTGGGTTAGAAACGTTGTACTATTAAACACTTTGGCAGCATTATACCAGGATTTACTTTTTGTTCTACATTATTTCTCTCTAATCTAGCACAATTTGTTTTTTTCTATAGTCATAATAACCCAATGTCTCAGCGGTAGCTGGAATATGAAATGAAAGGCCACTATATGATATGTTTGTATATAATGATCACAGTCATGCTAACCACTTCATATTCCTCAATCGAGACAACCTAGAAGTTGGGTGCGAGTGTCTTTGATTCAAAATGGTCTCAATGTTCTCTGATTATTCTTCCGGCATATGTTCTTCCCTCTTAGGCTGTGGCTACTGTGCACTTGGGACCTTAGCTTACTGTATTGAGTGATTCCTCACGAAACCAGGACAACAAAAAAATGCCATGATTTGGGGGATTTTCCCAAAATTGAATCCATAGAATGGTCCTTTGAAAGGAGGATTGTTGGCATATACAATGAGTATCCAAAACATTAAGAACACCTGCTCTTTCCATGACAGACTGACCAGGTGAATCCAGGTGAAAGCTATGATCCCTTATTGATGTCACTTGTTAAATCCACTTCAAATCAGTGTAGATGAAGGGCAGCAGACAGGTTAAGGAATGGTTTCTAAGCCTTGAGACAATTCAGACCACGGATTGTGTCTGTGTGCCATTCAGAGGCTGAATCAGCAAGACAACAGATTTAAGTGCCTTTGAACGGGGTATGATAGTAGGCGCCAGGAGCATCACCCAAAGGACATCCAGCCAACTTGAGTCAACATGGACCAGCATCCCTGTGGAATCCTTTCGACACCTTGTAGATTCCATGTCCTGATGATTTTGGTGCAACTCAATATTAGGAAGGTGTTCCTAATATTTGGAATACTCGGTGTATGTGACATAAGTATGTTGAAGCATAATTGGGAAATTACCCAGGCCTCCTTTAAGACTCCATAATGTGTCATTTGTAGGTGCTACAAAATATTAAGTTTCACCACTTGCTCTGTAATATGAGTAGTATTTTGATTTCAAATATGATTATTTTTTACATTAATTTATGAATATTGAAAAATTAAATGTTTGATTTGGCAAATGTTTCTATATATTGTTTACCATAATATACTCCACGCAGAAATCAAAGTTCCAGGGTGACATCTTTGCTACTTTTAGAGTTATGTTCAAATTTGCAAGCATTACTGAGTGAATGTGAAAATGGATTCAAAATGGTCACCCTCTGTTGGTAATTTGCAGGATTTGCAATGATACAGGATAGCTGTGATTTGTTACATTGCCTACTATACCAATTTTTCTGCATAAAAATGGGCCATAACTTTAAAACTAGCAGAGATCCCACACTGGAACTTTGATATGCCGGTAGAGTATATTATGTTCAACAATATATAGAAAATTGCCAAATCTAAATCTGTGATTTTTTAATATTCCTGTTTATATTATTCAATATTCATAAATTAGTGCAGACAAAAATAGTGACAAAAATATTAGTCAAACACCTATTTTCCAGTGGCAAATTGAAGAGACTATAACTGTCTAAATAGACAGAAAAAAAAAAACGATTTTTCATTTCAGTTTACTAAAACGAGACAACATTTTCCCTGTGACTAAAATCTGACTAAGAGACAATTCATATTAGCAGCACAGATTCGCAGCGTAGTTCAATTCAGCAGTACGAAGGATGAGTCACACTAGGCAAACACAGCCTACATACAGTATTGCTGATGAGCTGTGGGGCAGCAAGCAATGAGCTGGTGAGCTGCGGGGGAGCAAGCAATGAGCTGGTGAGCTGTGGGGGAGCAAGCAATGAGCTGGTGAGCTGCGGGGGAGCAAGCAATGAGCTGGTGAGCTGCGGGGGAGCAAGCAATGAGCTGGTGAGCTGCGGGGGAGCAAGCAATGAGCTGGTGAGCTGCGGGGGAGCAAGCAATGAGCTGGTGAGCTGCGGGGGAGCAAGCGATGAGCGTGGCCAGACAGGCAGCCACCGCTTCGCCTCAAGATTATACACATCGCGCAGGCGACTGTTGCTTCACCGCCAGCCTTCTCGTTAGCTACCCTTTACCTGGTTAAGAAACACAAGCTGCTTTGTGAAAATAAAAACAATAGCAACATTGACTAATAGGAAAACATGCTTTTCTCTCCCATTAGTAGGCTATAGAAGAGTAGGCTGTCTTCGAAATGCAGTGTCGCTCAACTCTCCCACTTTTCCCACTGCATTTCATATACAGGTTCTGTAGCCAACGTAGCCATGTCTTCCTCTTTTCTTCAGAGAAAATGGCTTGATTCTAAGTTCAAAAGACATGATCTATAATACTGGCGCTAAGTTTTTTTCTCTTTCTATCTATGCATTGGTGGGACATATTTTATATCCATAAAGCATATCGCGGGCCAGTCTAAACTAGGCTACTATCGGACCGGACCGTTAACCTTTTGTTTAGGCTGCACCTTGTTCAGTCATGTTACCTCATTAGTCAACTATACAGCTAACAACCTGGATGCAGGGTGCAACGTTTTGGAATATTAAGATAGCATATTTCTATGTAGAACAAACATGCCTCTTTGACATGTAGAATAATGAATAACGTTGGCTCTATTTATGGAATTTCTATCTCCAACATTCAATATTGTTTTTTTTTTTTAACTGAACGTGGCTCTGGTAACATATAACCAGTAGCCTATATGCAAACATTTTGTGGCACAGAAAGTAAGGAAAAGGGATAGCAAACAATTTATTGACTCGGAATTCAGCCATAGGGACTGGTGACTCGACCATTGGATGACTTGGACTTGGGACTCGAGCACAGAGGACTTGGGACTCGATTCGGACTCGAGGTTTAGTAACTCGACTACATCACTGGGCGAAACAGTCATTAGCTCCCGTTCTACTTTTGGACATCAATGTGGCTGCGGCATCTGTGGAACTTTGATAACAATGGCAATGACGTGACTGAGTGATGGAGGTGCAACCCATACTAATTTGCCAATACTTTGCAGCAGCATCTGGTTATTGTGCTACTACTCTCTCATTATTCAAATGTCAAATTTTTTGATTGAGGCTATGATATTGTATTTTTATATATTTTTTAAAATTTTACCCCTTTTTCTCCACAATTTTTGTGGTATCCAATTGTTGTAGTAGCTACTATCTTGTCTCATCGCTACAACTCCCGTACGGGCTCGGGAGAGACGAAGGCTGAATGTCATGCGTCCTCCGATACACAACCCAACCAGCCGTACTGCTTCTTAACACAGCGCGCATCCAACCCGAAAGCCAGCCGCACCAATGTGTCGGAGGCTACACCGTGCACCTGGCAACCTTGGCTAGCGCGCACTGCGCCCGGCCCGCCACAGGAGTCGCTGGTGCGCGATGAGACAAGGAGATCCCTACCGACCAATCCTTCCCTAACCCGGACGACGCTAGGCCAATTGTGCGTCGCCCCACGGACCTCCCGGTCGCGGCCGGTTACGACAGAGCCTGGGCGCGAACCCAGGGACTCTGGCGCTGCAGTACAGGAGAGGCTGAGGCTATGATATTGTAGTCAGAATTACTAACACTAGACTAAATCTGAAAAAAAGAGTGCCAAAATTAACACTTTGATTTTTTATTATGGAAATCAAAATACTACTCCCATTACAGAGCAGGAGGAAAAGCTTCATTTGACACCAATTCTTGCTTTGTAGCACTTACAGATGAAACATTATGGAGACTTAAAGGAGGCCGTGGTTAGCCAAAATGTTATAAATATGCCAACTCTGATGATCAATTATGCTTTTAGATACAAATGTCAAATATCCTTTTTCAAAAAGGACCATTCTATGAATGAACATCTCCCAAATCATGTCATTTCTTTTGTCCTGGTTTCGTGATGCGATCACTATTATCTACAAAGCATAATATTCTCACATGATCAGCAGCTCTAATGTGCCCGTTACACGGCTGAGGAATTCAATGTACCGCCGAAAGACTAGACTACGCAATCTATCAATGTGATAAGATACAGTAGAAAACATCTTATGGTCGCACACAACAACCAAAGCAGCTGAACACAGCAGCGTGAAACAACATGCTCATTTAATGTTTGCCTACGAGGAATAGCACATGACCTCTGCGTTCAATTAAGTATTCTATTCAATTCCTCCCCTAGTGATTCGATGGTTAAACTACACTCTCCGCTCAAAAGGCCCTTCTCACTTTACCTCACAGGATGAAGTATTTCCTGAATTGTTTGAGCAAAAGTCCTCCATTCAACAACCGCCCACCCCCTCCGCCCCACTCCTCTTCCCCTTCCCTTTTTGAGACAACGGGACTTCTCCCAAATTAACAATCCCCACAATTTGAAAAGAGCCACTGATTTGAGGTGCCATTGTGTGGTGGGAGCAGGGTTGCCCCCACAAGTGGCTGGTCTCTCTCTTATCACGGAGCTCCGCTGTCTGTGTGGAACTTTATGGCTTGTTCCCCCCCCACCCCCTCAAATCTCCTGATGAGGATTGCTGAATGACTACTCTGACTACTACACTGACTCTAATGTGGCGGCATTTGCACCAAGAGAAAGGGAGGGAGAGAGGAAGGGAGGGAGAGAGAGAGGAAGGGAGGGAGAGAGGAAGGGAGGGAGAGAGTAAGGGAGGGAGAGAGTAAGGGAGGGAGAGATGAATGGAGGGAGAGATGAAGGGAGGGAGAGATGAAGGGAGGGAGAGAGGAAGGGAGGGAGAGGGGAAGTGAAGGGGGACGGCACCATAACATAATGGACTTGGAGGGTTGGTTAGCAAAGACAGCTGGGCCAACGTCAGTGGAGGGGTGAAAATGAGCGATAACTGTGATGGCTGTTGTCCCCCACAAAACCCTAGAAAACTGTGCACACACACACACACACACACAGAGAGAGAGAGAGATATCAGCAACACCTATCCATGTCAAGGTGCATGTGCCGAATCACATATAGTGTAGACACTAACTGATATGTTCTCAACACATGCATCAATGTGCTTACCTCGATAACCTGCCTTGTATCCAACCTGAAGTTGAAGTCCCCAAAGACAAAATATGGCACCTTCTCAAACCGCTGGTCAGTGATCCTGAAAAACATGAAAAGTATTTGTCATTAAAAGTGAATTGATCCAAGTGGAGTTGTATACTGTTGATGGGACTCTCTGCTGGGCCTTAGTGTTTGGTTGCCTCGGGGCATTTTATTTATGAGGTGCACACCACCACCTGGTGGTAGCAACACTTGCAAGACTTTTGCACCCCTGTGGATAACAATGTTCAATATTCAACAAAAAATCTGTTAACGTGAATAGGTTTGTGCATATTGGGGCCTTTCAAATGTTTTTATTCAAATCAAATCACATTTGTCACATGTGCAGGTGACACCTTACTGTGAAATGTTACTGACAAGCCCTTAACCAACAATGCAGTTCAAGAAATAGAGTTAAGAAAATATTTACTAAATAAACTAAAGTAAAAATGTTTATTAAAACTAACACAAAATACCAATACCGAGGCTATATACAGACGGTACCGAGTCAATGTGCAGAGGTATGCACATGTAAAGTGCTGGTCCCGGGTGTAATGAGCTGAAATAAAAGATCCCAGAAATGTTCCATATGCACAAAAAACATATCTCTCAAATGTTGTGCACAAAAGTGTTTACATCCCTGTTAGTGAGAATGTTATCCTTTGTCAAGATAATCCATCCACCTGACAGGTGTGGCATATCAAGAAGCTGATTAAATTGCATGATCATTACACAGGTGCACCTTGTGCTGGGGACAATAAAAGGCCACTCTAAAATGTGCAGTTTTGTCACACAACACAACGCCACAGATGTCTCAAGTTTTGACGGAGCGTGCAATTATACGTCCAACACGCCCCACAACCGCAGAACACGTGTAACCGTGCCAGCCCAGGACCTCCACATCCGGCTTCTTCACCTGCGGGATCGTCAGAGGGGGGGGGGGGGGGGGGGGGGCATAGGAGTATTTCTGTCTGTAATAAAGCTATTTTGTGAGGAAAAACAAATTCTGATTGTGGGTTGGCCTATGCCCTCCCAGGCCCACCCAGTCACGTGAAATCCATAGATTAGGGCCTAATGATTTTATTTCAAATTGACTGATTTCAATATATTAACTGTAACTCAGTAAACTCTTTGAAATTTTTGCATGTTGCATTTATGTTTTGGTTCAGTATATGTTCTAGTTTGTGATTGAGTTGATTTGAACATGCTATTCCAAATGGCGTATGACAAGATCTGACTGAGTGTGCTTGCAGAGGCGTCATACACCCATTATTTGGGTGACAGAAAGGGGGATGTGCTGAAGCCACCATGCCTGCAAAAATATTTTGGAAGTAATGTATATGCATGTATTAATGTCTACATTAGTTTTGCCACATTTATGTATTACAAACACTTTTTAATGCATACTTTTAAATGATATTACACTTTTGAGATTACTAATGTTACTGTCCTCACTACAATTACTTAAATAGTTACATGTAATTTTGTTCTTGAAACATTTAATTGAATTATACTGTGACGACCCTCCCACTCTGTCTGCCGTATTTCTTCTCTTTGCTCTCGTTTTCCTTATTAGGATGCCGGTGGGCGGAGCCGGGGGGGTCGTCAGCGACATGGGAAACACCTGGGCCCGGGTGCGTCCCAGGATAAATACACCACTTCCCCATTGATGGAGGAGACTCTCCATGCAGACACCTTTATAGATTTTGTTGTGGTATTTTTGTGGCCTTTTGTTTGAATGCTTTGGCACCTTTCAACACCCTGCAATTATCACATTTATGCATGCAAAACACTCACACTACTGATTACACACACCATTGTTAATTGTATTTAGTTTACTTAATAAATATATTTTTGTTATTCCTAATCTCTACGTTGTCTCCCTTTTTGTTACGGACTTCGAGCCGGTTCGTGACAAGTGGGGGCTCATCCGGGATCTTGAAGGTATTGTGTTTGGGAGAAAATGTGGCGTTAATGTTAAACTCTGTAGGTGCTTCGTTTCCATTTTTTTTTACAGCTTGTTTGTGTTGTAATGTTTGGTGCCCAGTATTGGTTGCCTTTGTTTGTTTGGTAAACTTGCCACTGCGGTGGATAGTTGGTTGTGTGCTGCATTGAAGAGTATATTGGGTAGTTTCCAGGCCCCTGCCCAGGCTGGAGACTCTTGCTCTACTTGCTGTTGGGACATTGGTCTGGGTGAGTACAATTGTCTGTGTACCTCAGTGGGAGATTTGGGTAGGGCAGTGACACTTACTACCCGGAGCTATAGCCTTTTTCTGCTGTTAGGCTTAGCGACGGGTTTCATTTTGGAATACATGGTTATTTTATGAATGTGTGTCTGTGGCCTGAGCTGTTGTCTCAGGGGCACATTTGTGGCTTGGGGTAATCTGCCAGTGTGCTGGGTGGTTTATTTCCTTGCCAGCGGGCTACGGTGCGTAATTACCCACTGCAAATCTGCACGAAGACTAGGGTTGAGTTACTGTAGGTTTTGGAAGTTCCATATCTCATCTCTCTTCTGTGGTGCCTCGTATGATTGTCACTTCTCTTGTGGTCTGGTGTGTTCAGCAGAGCGGGAAGAGAAATGTATTTACTTCTGATTATGGCGTCTAATGTAGACTAGTTAATTTGCGATAAACGTAGTCAATTCTGTTACGTTGCTGTTGCCAAAATTTTATGAGAAGGACCCTGAGATGTTATTTTCGTTGGAGCTTGTTGCTGACGCGCCCTGTCCCTGAATGTTTACGCGACTGACCATTGTTTGGTATTGTTCTGTCGCTTCTGTCTGTTCCCTTATGGTCTCGTTTTCTTCTTTCCTCTGAAACGTTGCTTCCTTGCTGAGGTCTGGGGAGGTTGCGGTTGGCTGGGGGAAATGGAATTGTGAACATGTACACCAATTTGGCGCAGAGGCTGGTATGTTTCGGTCCTTGTTGGTCACCGGTTTTATGGGGGGGGTGACGACCCTCCACTGTCTGCTGTATTTTTTTCTCTTTGCTCGTTTTCCTTATTAGGATGCCGATGGGCGGAGCCGGGAAGGTCGTCAGCTACATGGCCTTTTAGTTATTTGCTTGAGCACCTTTCAACACCCTGCATCATCACATTTATGCATGCCAAACACTATGGATTACACTCAATTAACAATGGTATTTCGTTTTTATTGAAATGTATTTTGTTATTCCTCGTCTCCCTTTTGTTACGAACTGACAATACAAAGCATCAGCAATCCCCTGTCTTCAGAAAGTATTCCACATTTTGTTACAACCTCAATTCAAAATGTCTCACCCATCTACACACAATACCCCATAATGACCAAGACACAACATATGTATTGAAAAATGAATATCCAATCTACCCGAGTCAGTACCACATTTACGTCTTTCTGGTTAAGTCTAAGAGCTTTGCACATTCTTCAAGTTGATTGTTAACAGCTAGACAGCCATTTTCATGTCTTGACAGACTTAAGCCAAAACTAACTAGGCCACTCAGGAACATTCAATGTCTTGGGAATAAACTCCAGTGCCTGAAAAGCGGACAACCAGGTTTTCCTCTGATTTTGCCTGTGCTTAGCTCTGTACTGTTTCTTTGTATACTAAACTCAAGTTCTTGATGTTGTGCTGGTTTTGTCCCGGACAAAGTTAATTTCTTTGCCACATTTTTTGCAGTTTATCGTAGTGCCTTGAATACATGTTTTGGAATATTTTCAATTCTGTACAGGCTTCCTTTTCACTGTCAAATAGGTTAGTGTTGTGCCATTCAACTCTGTTTTAAAGTCACCATTATGGTAAAATTCAGGAAGGACGCCTGTATCGTTATGCCTATCAAAAGTGTAATTAACATCTTCGCTGTGCTCAGAGATATTCAATGTCTGCTTTTTTTCTACCAATAGCTGCCCTTTTTTGCAAGGCATTGGAAAACCTCCCTTTCGCGGTTGAATCTGTACACCCCTTTAAATCACAAGGACTGAACGTCTGGAGCTTCATGAAATGGGTTTCCATGGCCGAGCGTCAGCTGGAGTGGTGTAAAGGTCGCAGCGGCTACCAGGAGAGCGCGACCTGCCCCAGTGCATAGTGCCAACTAAAGTTTGGTGGAGGAGGAATAATAGTCTGGGGCGGTTTTTCATGGTTTGGGCTAGGCTCCAGTGAAAGGACATCTTTACGCTACAGCATTTAATGACATTCTGAGCTTCCAACTTCATGGCAACAGTTTGGGGAAGGCCCTGTCCCGTTTCAGCCTGACAATGCCCCGTCCATACAGAAAGGGTATGTCGAGATCGGTGTGTAAGAACTTGACTGGTCTGCACAGATCCCTGACCTCAACATCTTGCATCATAACATTATCATAAGGTGCCAGGTAGCTTAGCAGTTAAAAGCATTGGACCAGTAACTGAAAGGTCGCTGGTTCGAATTCCTGAGCCGGCAAGGTGGAAAAACCTTCCGTTCTGTCCTTGAGCATGACAGTTAACCCTCAACAGCTGCTCCCCTGTGCGCTGATGACGTGGTGGTTGATTAAGGCAGCCTCCGGCACCTCTCTAATTCAGAGAGGTTGGGTTAAATGTGGAAGACACATTTCAGTTGAATGCAACTGACTAGGTATTCCCTTTCTCAGATTACATTTAAACTAAGTATTTTTCTGCATGTCTAAGCTTAACTATTGAGCTGTCTGTATCCTGGTGGTTCATTTTTTAAAATAAACTAAAATCTGGGTAAAAGATTGAAAGGAATGTGAGTCTGATTCAGTACATTTAGTAATTGCTTGTATTTCTAAATTCCTGCGACCTTGCCAGCAGGCATGCCAGCTAACTTGATTGATAGCCTGAAGTGGCTTGGTGCTAGTTAGGTTCCCGATCACCCAGTCACATATCTAGCTGGCTAGCTAAAGCCAACTTAATAAAATTGCTAGGTGGCTAGAATTACAGAGAATAACATTTTGATTTTTATTTAATCATCAAGAAGGAAAGGCTGCGTTGCTTGATCAAATGTTAATTTACAAGCATACCTCTTGCGAGTCCTTCCCATCACTGGCAGCTAAACTCAAATTAAACACTGTCTCTCTGCTCTGTGGTGCACCACTTACTAGGGAGCATTGAGGGAAAGAATACTCTTTGCCTGGTCCAGTCAGTGTGGCCCATCCACAAAATATTTGTATAAATAATTATGATAAGTCATTCATTTAACATCTGACAAATTAAAAAACAGGAGAAAACTGAGGGGGCATCTGCCCTCTATGGGCATGCTCTCCTTTCTATGGGAAGCTGCTATACTTTGCATGGGATTTGTGCAGTCATGAACTCGGTCCCAATATCCACACTTGCATTCTACTTAGTATGTGGTGATGTAATGAACATATGTAACAGAGTTAAGAATATGCCGTAAGCTTGAATGTCAGGGATGGAGCCATCCAATCGGTACCTTTTGGGTGGCTCAACATGTTGGAACGTTGTCAAGGAGGGCGGTCATGTGTATGTGAAGCAGGATCACTGGTTTGAGCACAGTATGGGGCAGTCGGACAGTGGAGGAAGCTAAGCTGTTAACAGTACGCGGTCCCCGTTAAACATTGTTCCTGTACCCAAGAATGCAAAAGTAACTGAACTATATGATTATCGCCTCGTAGCACTAACTTCGGTGATCATGAAGTACTTTGAGAGACTGGTTAACAATACTATCACCGCCATCTTACCTGTCACCCTAGACCCACTTCATCAACCTGGCCAAGGCTTTCGAATGTCAATCACCGTATTCTTATCGGCAGACTCAACAAATGACTGCCTCTCCTGGTTCACTAAATACTTCTCAGATAGAGTTCAGTGTGTCAAATCGGAGGGCCTGTTGTCCGGACCTCTGGCAATCTCTATGGGAGTACCACAGTGTTCAATTCTCGGCCGACTCTTTTCTCTGTATATATCCAACAATGTCGCTCTTGCTGCTGGTGATTTCCCGATCAACCTCTACGCAGACGACACCATACATCTGGCCCTTTTTTGGACACTGTGTTAACAAATCTACAAACGAGCTTCAACCGGCTCCAACTGCTCTTCAACGATAGTAAAACTAAATGCATGCCTTTCAACCGATCGCTGCCCGCACCCGGCCAACTAGCATCACTACTCTGGACGGTTCTGACTTAGAATATGTGGACAACTACAAATACCTAGGTGTCTGGCTAGACTGTAAACTCTCCATCCAGACTCACATTAAGCACCTCCAATCCAAAATTAAATCTAGAGTCGGCTTCCTAATTCACAACAACGCCTCCTTCACTCACGCTGCCAAACATACCCTTGTAAAACTACAAAATAGCCTCCAACACTCTACTCAGCAAACTGGATGCAGTCTATCACAGAGCCATCCGGTTTGTCACCAAAGCCCCATATACCACCCACCACTGCGACCTGTATGCTCTCGTCGGTTGTCCCTCGCTACATATTCGTCACCAAACCCACTGGCTCCAGGTCATCCATCTGTCTTTGCTTGGTAAAGCTACACCTGCTCAGCTCACTGGTCACCATAACAACACCCAACCGTAGCAGCGCTCCAGCAGGTATATCTCACTGGTATATCTCACTGAATTGCAAAAATTGCTTAAGTTGGAGACTTATATCTCCCTCACTATCTTTAAGCATCAGCTATCTGAGCAGCTTACCGATCCCTGCAGCTGTACACAGCCCAGCTGTAAATAGCCCATCCAACTACCTCATCCCCATATTGTTTTATTTACTTTTTTGCTCACCAGTATTTCTACTTGCACATCATCTGTACATCTATCACTCCAGTGTTAATTTGCTAAACTGTAATTACTTTGCTACTATTGCCTATTTATTGCCTTACCTCCTCACGTCATTTGCACATACTGTATATAGACTTTTTCTATTGTGTTATTGACTGTATGTTTGTTTAGTCCATGTGTAACTCTGTCTTGTTGTTTGTCGCACTGTTTTGCTTTATCTTGGCCAGGTCGCAGTTGTAAATGAGAACTTGTTCTCAACTAGCTTACCTGGTTAAATAAAAATGTCAATATGCTTACCGCCCAAATAGGTCCACAGACGATGCAATCGCCATCACACAGCCCTATCCGATCTGGACAAGAGGAATACCTATGTAAGAATGCTGTTTATTGACTATAGCTGAGCATTCAACACCATAGTACCCTCCAAGCTCGAGGCCCTGGGTCTGAACCCCGCCCTGTGCAATTGTGTACTGGACTTCCTGACGGGCCGCCCCAGGTGGTGAAGGTAGGAAACAATATCACCGGCGCAGTGGTCTAAGGCACTACACCGTGCTAGTGGTGCCACTAGAGATTCTGGGTTCGAGTCCAGGCTCTGTCGCAACCGGCAGCGACCGTGAGACCCATAGGGCAACTGCACCACCCACAACCGCAGGGCTCTCCAAAGGGTGCTGAGGTCTGCACAACGCATCACCGGGGGCAAACAACCTGCCCTCCAGGACACCTACAGCACCCGATGTCACAGGAAGGCCAAAGAGATCATCAAGGACAACAACCAAACGAGCCACTGCCTGTTCACCGAGCTACCATCCAGAAGGCGAGGTCAGTACAGGTGCATCAAAGCTGTGACAGAGAGTCTGAAAAACAGCTTCTATCTCAAGGCCATCAGACTGTTAAACAGCAGTCACTAACATTGAGTGGCTGCTGCCAACATACTGACTCAAATCTCTAGCCACTTTAATAATTAAAAATTGGATGTAACAAATGTATCACGAGTCCCTTTAAACAATGCCACTTTATATAATGTTACATACCCTACATTACTCATCTCATATGTATATACTGTACTCTATACCATCTACTGCATCTTGCCTATGCCGCACGGCCATCGCTCGTACATAAGTTATATGTACATATTCTTATTTATCCCTTTACACTTGTGTGTGTATAAGGTAGTTGTTGTGAAATTGTTAGATTACTTGTTAGATATTGATGCACTGTCGGAACTAGAAGCACAAGCATTCCGCAACACCTGTTTTTGCTTTGTCATTATGTGGTATTGTGTGTATATTGATGAGGGGAAAAAACAATTTAATACATTTTTGCATACGGCTGTAAACGTAATAAAATGTGGAAAAAGTCAAGGGGTCTGAATACTTTCTGAAGGCACTGTAGGGACATGGTCACGGAACATTGAGAAATCCAGAAACCCACAGTACGTAATAGAGCCAGAGGTACAGTTGAAGTCTGAAGTTTACATACACTTAGGTTGGAGTCATTAAAACTTGTTTTTCAACCACTCCACAAATTTCTTGTTTGGCAAGTCGGATAGGACATCTACTTCTTGCATGACAAGTAAGTTTTCCAAAAATTGTTTACAGAATGATTATTTCACTTATAATTCACTGTATCACAATTCCAGTGGGTCAGAAGTTTACATACACTAAGTTGACTGCGCCTTTAAACAGCTTGGAAAATCCCAGAAAATGATGCCATGGCTTTAGAAGCTTCTGATAGGCTAATTGACATAATTTGAGTCAATTGGAGGTGTACCTGTGGATGTATTTCAAGGCCTACCTTCAAACTCTTTACTTTAGTGCCTCTTTACTTGACATCATGGGAAAATGAAGAGAAATCAGCCAAGACCTCAGAAAGAAATTGTAGACCTCCACAAGTCTGGTCCGTTCTTGGAAGCAATTTCCAAATACATGAAGGTATCACGTTCATCTGTACAAACAATAGTACGCAGCCGTCATACTGCTCAGGAAGGAGATGCGTTCTGTCTCCTAGAAATGAACGTACTTTGGTGAGAAGGAGTGCAAATCAATCCCAGAACAACAGCAAAGAACCTTGTGAAGATGCTGGAGGAAACAGGCACAAAAGTATCTATATCCACAGTAAAACGAGTCCTATATCAACATAACCTGAAAGGCCGCTCAGCAAGGAAGAAGCCACTGCTCCAAAACCGCTGCTCCAAAACCGCCATAAAAAAGCCAGACTACGGTTTGCAACTGCACATGGGAACAAAGATCATACTTTTTGGAGAAATGTCCTCTGGTCTGATGAAACAAAAGTAGAACTGTTTGGCCATAATGACCATTGTTATGTTTGGAGGGAAAAGGCGGAGGCTTGCAGGCCAAAGAACACCATCCCAATCGTGAAGCACGGGTGTGGCAGTATCATGGTGTGGGGGTGCTTTGCTGCAGGAGGGACTGGTGCACTTCACAAAATAGATGGCAACATGAGGGAGGAAAATTGAATGGATATATTGAAGCAACATCAAGACATTAAAGTTAAAGCTCGGTCGCAAATGGGTCTTCCAAATGGACAATGACCCCAAAGTTGTGGCAAAATGGCTAAAGGATAACAAAGTCAAGGTATTGGAGTGACCATCACAAAGCCCTGACCTCAATCCCATAGGAAATGTGAGGGCAGAACTGAGAAAACATGTGCGAGCAAGGAGGCCTACAAACCTGACTCAGTTACACCAGCTCTGTCAGGAGGAACGGGCCAAAATTCACCCAACTTATTGTGGGAAGCTTGTGGAAGGCTATCTGAAACATTTGACCCAAGCTAAACAATTTAAAGGCAATGCTACCAAATACTAATTGAGTGTATGTAAACTTCTGATCCACTGGGAATGCGATGAAAGAAATAACAGCTGAAATTAATCATTCTCTACTATTATTCTGACATTTCACATTCTTGAAATAAAGTGGTGATCTTAACTGACCTAAAACAGGGAATTTGTACTATGATTAAATGTCAGGAATTGTGAAAAACTGATTGTAAATGTATTTGGCTAAGGTGTATGTAAACTTCTGATTTCAGCTGTAATATAGAGCTGTGTGTGTGAGTTAGGGAGGATTCATGGAGTCCAGAACCCAGGTTCATGGAATGCTTCCAGATCTACAGCAGAACCGGCATCCAAGTGCATTTAAAACGCACATAAGCGACATATAATTAACTTCCTATACCTAATAATTTACTTAAGAGGCCCCATCTAACAGAGGAGAGATAAGAAATTAAGATTATGGCAGTAGCGCTGCTAGCCTACTTGTGTAATTAATGATTCAGGATGCTAGCACCTCGCTAATCGGGGGGGATAAATCTCTGGGTGGAGGGTGGACTCCTTCCCAGACCCCTGAAAACAATATATTTACGAGGCTGTAAAAAGAGAAGGCACTCGGTGGTGGGTTCCTTCCTAGTCCTCCATCATAAAGCACCACCACAGACCAGGCAGAATAGGAGCGATGGGGAGGGGAGGGGGCAGAGTGGGGGGACAGCAGCCTGGGAAAATGTGTTTGTTGTGGGGGGATGCTGGTGGCTGGATGGGGTTAACACACACGATGTCATCATTGACCTTCCAACAGACATGCTTCAAGAGACTGAAAGAACACTAATCAACTACAAGGATAGTTCCCCCTGTATTTTTTGTGGTGCAAGTGGCCAATGGAATGGTCACTTAAAGACAGTAACATTTCTTTAGTTTAAAAGTTGTGTTTGCAAACCCATGTGTCTCAGTGTCCTAGGGCCAAATGGGCCACAATGAAAATACAAGTTAGTCTGTAAAAATAAATAGATTTCTAACAAAAGTAAAGGGCTGTGACAGTCTTGGAATTTGAGATTACGGTAATTGGCCAGGCCGTTGTACACAGTCGCCAACATAACCATCACTTTTTTTACATGGCTATGCTTCTTAATGAAAACCTACTTGAAACAAGCCATTACACATCGTTAATATCATGACATTCCATTATGATTATTCAGGTTATTACTTTTAAATATTAAATTGACAAATTAAGAAATGCCAGGTTTGAAAGCATCTGTCGTATTTTCATATTGACACAACATTAAAGGATTCAAAATAAAGATATATGCCTACTTTGTCCTTGTCTGTTGGCCCTTCTGCATATAAACAAATACATATCGATCCCATTGAAATTAACTCTGATGGGTTTTCTCCCTGTTATTTTTTATTTTACCTTTAATGAACTTGGCAAGTCCATAGCCTATTTATTAGCGACACTGATTATCGAGGGGGAGAGTGTTGGAAAGACTTTTAAAATACTGTGAGGAACTATTATAATTTTAATGGATGTAAAAAAAAAATAAATAAAAAAATCTATAAAAAGGACTTGAGGTAATGAAAAAAAATGACTGAGAAGCCCAGCTGGGCACTTTTGAGAAGAAGGCCAGGTACTTCTACGCGTGCACGCTCTGTCAACATTAACAGCATAGAAAACCCAGACACATGATCAACATAATGGAGCTGGAGAAGAAGTATGACGTTTTACAGTCCCCTAACCAAACGTGCTATTGTGTGTTTTTTATTCACGTCATTTGTAACTTTTTATAACCAGAATAGAAAGAGGAGTGGGAGGCCCCAACAGGAGCAAGACGACAATTGTCTAGTTTGAGAAACAGACGCATCAAAAGTCCTCAACTGGCAGCTTCATTAAGTAGAATTCGACGTCAACAGTGATTCTGCGACTCCGGGATGCTAGCCTTCTAGGCAGAGTTCCTCTGTCCAGTGTCTGTGTTCTTTTTCCCATCTTAATCTATTATTTCTGTTGGCCAGCCTGAGATATGGCTTTTTCTTTGCAACTCTGCCTAGAAGGCCAGCATTCCAGAGTCGCATCTTCACTGTTGACATTGAGACTGGTGTTTTGCAGGTACTATTTAATGAAGCTGACAGTTGAGGACTTGTGAGGCATCTGTTTAGTGTACAATCATTGGATAATAAAACAGACAAACTACAAGCACATATACCCTACCAACGGAACATTAAAAACTGTAATATCTTATGTTTTTCCAAGTAGTGGCTGAACGACATGAATAACATACAGCTTGCGGGTTTTACACGTTTTCGGCAGGATAGAACAGCAGCCTCTGGTAAGACAAGGGGTGGCGGTCTATGTATATTTGTAAACAACAGCTTGTGCACGAAATCTAAGGAAGTCTCAAGGTTTTGCTCGCCAAAGGTAGAGTATCTCATAATAATTTATAGAACAAACTACAGAGTTTTCATCTATATTCTTCGTAGCTGTCTATTTACCACCACTAACCGATGCTGGCACTAAGACCGCACTCAATGAGCTGTATATGGCCATAAGCAAACAGGAACACGCTCATCCAGAGGCGGTGCTCCTAGTGGCCGAGGACTTTAGTTTTCTTTGCGGAAGTTAGAGTAGCAGTGACCCAGTGTATTGCCATTTGGAACACGTGACAGATACTGATATTGAGCATTTCCGGTCACAACTTGCAGACTTGTTTACGTGTTGCTGTGCGTTTTGTTGCTAACCTTACTTTGCTACCTGACAACTTTACGGTTTTTACTTTTTAATTACCGTTTATATTTTTTTGTTTTTCACTCACTCAACTTTTTTTCATTCAACTTTTTCACTCCGGACGCTTTATCTGGACATGGTTCGTCAGGACCTTCAACAACCGAAGCTAAGTAGTAACATTAACATGATGCCTTCTAATTGCAGTCGCTGTACTCATAATATACAGGAGAACGATCGCCTTACGGCGAGGATAGCTGTGCTGCAAGCCCAGCTTCAGACGCAATCGTTAGGCAAGGGTAATTTCAGTGTAGGAAAGGATGAAACAGCATCTGCGCCACCAGTAAGTACAGATAGTAACGTTAGTACAAATCCCCTCGCACGGTCCCCGCAGCCAGACAACTTTCTCATGGCTTCTGGAGGGAAATGCTGTAGGAATGCTCAATCGGTGTCGCTCATTCAGCCGACAGAAACTTTCAACTGGTTTTCCCCATTAAGCAGCGAGTCGGAGTCAGAGGCCGAGCCTTCTCTTGTCTCTACTCCTCCCATTACGGGGTCTGAGATGCCGAAGCTTCCCACCATTAGCTCTGACAAATTGAAAACCCTAGTCATTGGCGACTCCATTACCCGCAGTATTAGACTTAAAGCGTATCATCCAGCGATCATACACTGTTTACCAGGGGGCAGGGCTACTGATGTGAAGGCTAATCTGAAGATGGCGCTGGCTAAAGCTAAACTGGCGAGTATAGAGATATTGTTATCCACGTCGGCACCAACGATGTTAGGATGAAACAGTCAGAGATCACCAAGCGCAACATAGCTTCAGCGTGTAAATCAGCTAGAAAGATGTGTCGGCATCAAGTAATTGTCTCTGGCCCCCTCCCAGTTAGGGGGAGTGATGAGCTCTACAGCAGAGTCTCAACTCAATCGCTGGTTGAAAACTGTTTTCTGCCCCTCCCAAAAGCATTTGTAGATAATTGGCCCTCTTTCTGGGACTCACCCACAAACAGGACCAAGCCTGGCCTGCTGAGGAGTGACGGACTCCATCCTAGCTGGAGGGGAGCTCTCATTTTATCTACCAACAAAGACAGGGCTCTAACTCCTCTAGCTCCACAATGAAATAGGGTGCAGGCCAGGCAGCAGGCTGTTAGCCAGCCTGCCAGCTAAGTGGAGTCTGCCACTAGCACAGTCAGTGTAGTCAGCTCAGCTATCCCCATTGAGACCGTGTCTGTGCCTCGACCTAGGTTGGGTAAAACTAAACATGGCGGTGTTCGCATTAGCAATCTCACTAGGATAAAGACCTCCTCCATTCCTGCCATTATTGAAAGAGATTGTGATACCTCACATCTCAAAATAGGGCTACTTAATGTTAGATCCCTTACTTCAAAGGCAGTTATAGTCAATGAACTAATCACTGATCATAATCTTGATGCGATTGGCCTGACTGAAACATGGCTTAAGCCTGATGAATTTACTGTGTTAAATGAGGCCTAACCTCCTGGTCACACTAGTGACCATATCCCCCGTGCATCCCGCAAAGGCGGAGGTGTTGCTAAAATTTACGATAACAAATTTCAATTTACAAAAAAAATATATGTTTTCGTCTTTTGAGCTTCTTGTCATGAAATCTATGCAGCCTACTCAATCACTTTTTATAGCTACTGTTTACAGGCCATATACAGCGTTCCTCGTTGAGTTCCCTGAATTCCTATCGGACCTTGTATTCATAGGAGATAATATTCAAATTTTTGGTGACTTTAATATTCACATGGAAAAGTCCACAGACCCACTCAAAAAGGCTTTCGGAGCCATCATCGTGGGTTTTGTCCAACATGTCTCTGGACCTACTCACTGTCACAGTCATACTCAGTTTTGTCCCATGGAATAAATGTTGTGGGTCTTAATGTTTTTCCTCATAATCCTGGACTATCGGACCACCATTTTATTACGTTTGCAATTGCAACAAATAATCTGCTCAGACCCCAACCAAGGAGCATCAAAAGCCGTGCAAAAATTCACAGACAACACAAAGATTCCTTGATGCCCTTCCTGACTCCCTCTGCCTACCCAAGGACGTCAGAGGACAAAAATCTGTTAACCACCTAACTGAGGAACTCAATTGAACCTTGTGCAATACCCTAGATGCAGTTGCATCCCTAAAAACTAAAAACATTTCTCATAAGAAACTAGCTCCCTGGTATACAGAAAATACCCGAGCTCTGAAGCAAGCTTCCAGAAAATTGGAACGGAAATGGCGCCACACCAAACTAGCTTGGAAAGACAGTAACGTGCAGTATCGAAGAGCCCTCACTGCTGCTCGGTCATCCTATTTTTCCAACTTAATTGAGGAAAATAAGAACAATCCAAAATGTATTTTTGATACTGTCGCAAAGCTAACTAAAAAACAGCATTCCCCAAGTGAGGATGCCTTTCACTTCAGCAGTAATAAATTCATGAACTTTTGAGGAAAAGATCATGATTATTAGAAAGCAAATTACGGACTCCTCTTTAAATCTGCGTATTCCTTATAGGCTCAGTTGTCCTGAGTCTGCACAACTCTGCCAGGACCTAGGATCAAGAGAGAGACAAGTGTTTTACTACTATATCTCTTGACACAATGATGAAAATAATCATGGCCTCTAAACCTTCAAGCTGCATACTGGACCCTATTCCAACTAAACTACTGGAAGAGCTGCTTCCTGTGCTTGGCCCTCCTATGTTGAACATAATAAACGTCTCTCTATCCACCAGATGTGTACCAAACTCACTAAAAGTGTCAGTAATAAAGCCTCTCTTGAAAAAGCCAAACCTTGACCCAGAAAATATAAAAAACTAAAATCGGCCTATATCTAATCTTCTATTTCTCTCAATTTTTTTTTTTTAGAAAAGGCTGTTGCGCAGCAACTAATTGCCTTCCTGAAGACAAACAATGTATACGAAATGCTTCAGTCTGGTTTTAGAACCCATCATAGCACTGAGACTGCACTTGTGAAGGTGGTAAATAACCTTTTAAATGGCATCAGACCAAGGCTCTGCATCTGTCCTCGTGCTCCTAGACCTTAGTACTGCTTTTGATACCATCGATCACCACATTGTTTTGGAGAGATTGGAAACCCAAATTGGTCTACACGGACAAGTTCTGGCCTGGTTTAGATCTTATCTGTCGGAAAGGTATCAGTTTGTCTCTGTGAATGGTTTGTCCTCTGACAAATCAACTGTAAATTTCGGTGTTCCTCAAGGTTCCGTTTTAGGACCACTATTGTTTTCACTATATATTTTACCTCTTGGGGATGTCATTCGAAAACATAATGTTAACTTTCACTATGCGGATGACACACAGCTGTACATTTCAATGAAACATGGTGAAGCCCCAAAATTGCCCTCGCTAGAAGTCTGTGTTTCAGACATAAGGAAGTGGATGGCTGCAAACTTTCAACTTTTAAACTCGGACAAAACAGAGATGCTTGTTCTAGGTCCCAAGAAACAAAGAGATCTTCTGTTGAATCTGACAATTCATCTTAATGGTTGTAGAGTTGTCTCAAATAAAACTGTGAAGGACCTTGGCGTTACTCTGGACCCTGATCTCTCTTTTGACGAACATATCAAGACTGTTTCAATGACAGCTTTTTTCCATCTACGTAACATTGCAAAAATCAGAAACCCTCTGTCCAAAAATGATGCAGAAAAATGAATCCATGCTTTCGTTACTTCTAGGTTAGACTACTTTCCGGCTACCCGGAAAAAGCACTAAATAAACTTCAGTTAGTGCTAAATACGGCTGCTAGAATCCTGACTAGAACCAAAACATTTGACCATATTAATCCAGTGCTAGCCTCCCTACACTGGCTTCCTGTTAAGGCAAGGGCTGATTTCAAGGTTTTACTACTAACCTACAAAGCATTACATGGGCTTGCTCCTACCTATCTCTCTGATTTGGTCCTGCCGTACATACCTACACGTACGCTACGGTCACAAGACGCAGGCCTCCTATCTCTTCAGTGGGTCATATGTAGTCTGGCCCGGGAGTGTGAAGGTGAACGGAAAGGCTCTGGAGCAATGAACCGCCCTTGCTCTCTCTGCCTGGCCGGTTCCCCTCTTTCCACTGGGATTCTCTGCCTCTAACCCTATTACAGGGGCTGAGTCACTGTCTTACTGGTGCTCTTTCATGCAGTCCCCAGGAGGGTTGTGTCATTTGAGTGGATTGAGTCACTGATGTGATCTTCCTGTCTGGGTTAGCGCCTCCCTTGGGTTGTGCCGTGTCGGAGATCTTTGTGGGCTATACTCGGCCTTGTCTCAGGATGGTAAGTTGGTGGTTGAAGATATCCCTCTAGTGTTGTCGGGGTTGTGCTTTGGCAAAGTGGGTGTGGTTATATCCTTCCTGTTTGGCCCTGTTCGGGGGTATCATCGGATGGGGCCACAGTGCCTCCTAACCTCTCCCGTCTCAGCCTCCAGTATTTATGCTGCAGTATTTTATGTGTCGGGGGGCTAGGGTCAGTTTGTTATATCTGGAGTACTTCTCCTGTCTTATCCGGTGTCCAGTGTGAATTTAAGTATGCTCTCTCTAATTCTCTCTTTCTTTCTCTCTCTCTCTGAGGACCATGCCTCAGGACTACCTGGCATGACTCCTTGCTGTCCCCAGTCCACCTGGCCGTGCTGCTCCTCCAGCTTCAACTGTTCTGCCTGCGGCTATGGAATCCTGACCTGTTCACCGGACGTGCTACCTGTCCTAGACATGCTGTTTTCAACTCTCTAGAGACAGCAGGAGTGGTAGAGATACTCTTAATGATCGGCTATGAAAAGCCAACTGACATTTACTCCCGAGGTGCTGACTTGTTGCACCCTCGACAACTACTGTGATTATTATTATTTGACCATGCTGGTCATTTCTGAACATTTGAACATCTTGGCCATGTTCTGTTATAATCTCCACCCGGCACAGCCAGAAGAGGACTGGCCACCCCTCATAGCCTGGTTCCTCTCTAGGTTTCTTCCTAGGTTTTGGCCTTTCTAGGGAGTTTTTCCCCAGGCACCATGCTTCTACACCTGCATTGCTTTCTGTTTGGGGTTTTAGGCTGGGTTTCTGTACAGCACTGAGATATCAGCTGATGTACGAAGGGATATATAAATACATTTGATTTGATTTAATGCAGGGAAACTTAAATCTGTTTCACCTCATTTCTACCAGGATGTAAATGTGCAACAAGAGGGAAAAAAAACTATACACAGCCTTTTCTCCACACACAGAGAAGCATACAACGCTCTCCCTCACCCTCCATTTGGCAAATTTGACCATAATTATATCCTCCTGATTCCTGCTTACAAGCAAAAACTAAAGTAGGAAGCACCAGTGACTCGGTCAATAAAAAGTGGTCAGATTAAGCAGATGCTAAGCTACAGGACTGTTTTGCTAGCACAGACTGCAATACGTTCCGGGATTCTTCCGATGGCAGTCACTGGCATCGATGACGTCGTTCCCACAGTGACCGTACGTACATACCCCAACCAGAAGCCATGGATGGCAGGCAACATCCATACTGAGCTAAAGGGTAGAGCTGCCACTTTCAAGAAGCCCGGAAGATTATAAGTTATCTCGCTATGCCCTCCGACGAACCATCAAACAGGCAAAGCGTCAATACAGGACTAAGATTGAATCATACTACACCGGCTCCGATGCACGTCAGATGTGGCAGGAATTGCAAACTATTACAGACTACAAAGGGAAGCACAGCCGCGAGCTGCCCAGTGACACAAACCTACCAAATGAGCTAAATTACTTCTATGTTTGCTTCGAGGCAAGTAACACTGAAACATACACACAACTGTGTGATCACGCTCTCCATAGCCATAAGCAAGACCTTTAAACAGGTCAACATTCACAAGGCCACAGGGCCAGACGGATTGTACTCTGAGCATGCGCGGACCAACTGGCAAGTGTCTTCACTGACATTTTCAACCTGTTCCTGACTGAGTCTGTAATACCAACAAGTTTCAAGCAGACCACCATAGTCCCTGTACCCACGAACACTAAGGTAACCTGCCTAAATGACTACTGACCCTGTAGCACTCACGTCTGTAGCCATGAAGTGCATTGAAAGGCTGGTCACGGCTCACACCAACACCATTATCCCAGAAACCCTAGACCCACTCCAATTTGCATACCGCCCCAACAGATCCACAGATGATGATCTCTATTGCACTCCACACTGCCCTTTCCCACCTGGACAAAAGGAACATCTATGTGAGAATGCTATTCATTGACTACAGATCAGCGTTCAACACCATATCGCCCTCAAAGCTCATCACTAAACACCTCCCTCTACAACTGGATCCTGGACTTCCTGATGGTCCGCCCCCAGGTGGTAAGGGTAGGTAACAACACATCCGCCATGCTGACCCTCAACACAAGGGCCGCTCAGGGGTGCATGCTCAGTCCCCTCCTGTACTCCCGGTTCACTATGACTGCATGGCCAGGCATGACTCCAACACCATCATTACATTTTCCGATGACAAAACAGTGGTAGGTCTGATGACCGACAACGATGAGAGGGAGGAGGTCAGAGACCTGGGCGTGTGGTGCCAGGACATCAAGACAAAGGAGATGATTGTGGACTACAGGAAAAAGAGGACCGAGCACGCCCCCCATTCTCATTGATGGGGCTGCAGTGGAGCAGGTTGAGAGCTTCAAGTTCCTTGGTGTCAACATCACCTACAAACTAACATGGTCCAAGCACACCAAGACGGTTGTGAAGAGGGCACGACAAAACCTATTCCCTCTCAGGAGACTGAAAAGATTTGGCATGGGTCCTCAGATCCTCAAAAGGTTCTACAGCTGCACCATCGAGAGCATCTTGACTCGGCCTCCGACCGCAAGAGGCATTACACAGGGTAGTGCGAATGGCTCAGTACATCACTGGGGCCAAGCTTCCTGCCATCCAGGACCTCTATACCAGGCGGTGTCAGAGGAAGGTCCTAAAAATGGTCAAAGACTCCATACACCTAAGTCATAGACTGTTCTCTCTGCTACCGCACGGCAAGTGGTACCGGAGCGCCAATTCTAGGTCCAAGAGGCTTCTAAACAGCTTCTACCCCCAAGCCATAAGACTCCTGGACATCTAGTCAAATGGCTACCCAGACTATTTGCAGTGCCTCCCAACCCCACCACCTCTTTACACCCCTGCTACTCTCTCTTGTCATCTATGCATAGTCACTTTAATAACTCTACCTACATGTACATACTACCTCAACTAACCGGTGCCCACACACATTGACTCTGTATCGGTACCCCCCTGTATATAGTCTTGCTATTGTTATTTTACTGCTGCTCTTTAATTACTTGTTATTTTTATATCTTATTCTTATCAGCATTTCACTGTTGTATTCAGTGCATGTGACTTATACAATTGTATTTATTAGCTGCTCGAGCATCAAAGGACAGTAAGCAAAAGGAGTAAATTAAGAAAGTTTAATAGACAGACTAAGTTAGCAAATAAACACTCTCACTATTAGGTAAAGTTTATTTGCATGGAACTAAAGTTGTAAAAAAAAAATGAATGCAGGCCAATTCAAAAGGGTTTGACTTATTTCATTTTCATGACGGTCTACATCCATAACCGTCAGTTGCACGGTTATACAATTCCCGTCACAGCCCTAGTTAATGTAAAGACAGTACAGTATGAAGATATCTAGAAATCCCGATCACGCTTGTAGGCAATGTTGGCTAGCTGAGCTCATGCATAGAACCACGTCATCGGGTCTAACGGTCGTCTCGCGCCGAACTGCGCACGTGCAGTCCATCAAAGGCACTCAACATAAAGTCGTTTTTGAGGACAAATACATTTAATCTACTGCTACTGATTGCCTTTTCGAACTGGTTAGACATCTGAAGCTGTGGAAGACCAATAAACATGAACTGCCAGATCCCGACAGTTTTTCTTTTCAAAGTGACTTTGAGATTCTTGTTTGTAATGAAGAACGCTATATAAAATACATTTATTATGATTATAAAAAATAGTTTTTTGCTAATTCCAAAAAGCTTATAGAGCACGTGTACATAGGAGAGATAGAGAGCGAGAAAGAGAGAGCGAGAGAAAGATAGCAAAAGAGGGAGTAAAGAGAGTTGCGAGAGAGGAGAATGAGCATGAAGAGAGGATGGGACGGGGGGGGATAAAATGGAGAAGAAAATCAGTGTGGCGAGAGAGAGGAGAAAGGAAAGAGAGAGAAAACAGATAGAGACGACTAAGACATTGCCTCTCTCCCCAGTGTGTTTCCCCGGGGCCCAGTGCTGTGCTGAGCCAGCCCACAGCTTCATCCCTCTAATAGCCATGTCTAATGCCAGAGCCTTGGACGTTTTGTCTGCAGAGCTAAGGTATCAGCGGCAGGTCAGAAGGTAACACTGTTTACACGATAGTTTCCTAAAGCACTTGTGGTGACCCGCTGGTGTGAAAGTTGACTTTTGCTTGGCCTTTGTGGCGGCCCGAAGAATCGACACATTAGACACAGCGGACTGAGCGTGAATGGGGCTGTGGTGGGGGGTCCCGGGGGCCCCCTGCAGGACCCTCAGCGGGGGCCCCATTAGCCGCGTCATCACAGTTCATTCAAGCAAACTGTAAGAGTGTCAGCGACATTCCCACACAAAGACGCACTTCTTTACACAGTCTATAAACATGCTTCCCCCCAGCCAATTCATCGCACGGTGACACCCCTGATAAAGGCTCTTCACAGGGACCGTTCTCACTGAGGGAGGGGGGGGGCTATCAGTCAGGCCTTCGTAGGGCCACACAAAGACAGGGTCAGCCGCTAATTTATAACATGGTCCTTAACTCTGCTCCCAGGCCCCCTACCGCAGCTGCACAAAGCACCTGGAGCACATTCCTCTCTCTCACACACACACACGGTTTAGTTATTCTCTCTTACATGGTAATATAACTCTACACACACACCCCAAAAAATATTCTTGAGAGTGATCGACAGACAGTTCATCTGAGTTGTAATAGACAGGCTGTTAGGATTACACTCTTCAACTGGGGGTCGATGTCAATACGAGATTGACAAGATGACTTACCATGACTTGGCAAGTCAAATTCAACTCAACAAAACTCAACGGTACAATGCAAAAGCCAAATGCAGAGTCATCCATTGTAAGCGTGGTTTTGAGAATTTGGGAGAATGTTAACATTGTGAAGAATGTGCTTTTTGACGTCTGGCTCAATGGGACAGGGGAGGACCCATGATGTGACCTGTGACTCCCAGGGGCGATCGCTCCCTACAAGCCCCCATGAACCACTTCAACCACCCTACCCAACTCTCCCAGTTGAGTCAGGCCAGAAGGGCGGTGTTGGTAGGGTGTCGCGGTCACACAGAGGTTAAAGGATAAGCCAACCCAACAACGTCAAACCCCAAGAATTTCTAATAGGGACCCCAAAAAAACCCAGGAAGGAAGGTTGTGGGCCACTGGATCTGGTGGAGTTCTGCAGACTGGTATGGGTGGAGAAACAAGCCTGTTCAATCTCTCCTCAGCAGTGGTTCACATCTGCCAGATACACTATGGGAGCCACTCAGTCCAAAAATCTTACAGCCTGTGAACCAATAATAGCACCTCGTTTCTGCCGATCTCTATTCTGCAGGAACATAACTAGGTAAATGGCTGTAGCCAATACACAGTACTTAATTGTTGAAGGTACTTTAATTCCCATCGCTGCAGAGCTAATAGTAGCTACTTGCTTATGAACTAGTCCTATACTGGGAGAGAGAGGTATCAGTGGAGACTGACTGGGGATTAACCCCTGCTGCCCCAGGCCTCCCAGGGTGAGGAGGTAGTTCACAGAGTCACACATTGACACCCCTCTCACCCCAGCTCACCCTAGTACCCCCCATGAAGGGCTATATATGGGCCCTAGCAGATCCACTAGCCCCTAAACACAACCCAAAGGCGAGCACATGCTCCCCTCTCAGTCTCTACTGAATGACATGAAGCAGCATCCTCAGTATTCTCTGTGCCACACAAACACACAGGTCACAGCAGGTGCTTGCATGCACAGCCAATTAAGTCATAAGCATAAATGCTGAGTCAATCAGATGCTCTAAAAAGTAAATAAACACAAATTAATTCACCACACCTCCACTTAAACACTCATTCATACATTTTGTCTGACATGCGCACACACGCACACGCACACACAACCCTGTCTAATAAATTAATCCGGCTTTTATGGAGGATCTCCCTGCAATTATTCAGTTCTCCTTCCAGCTGAACATGTCTATTGCCTGGAAACAGGCTCTTCTTTCGCTCCTCTTTCAGCCCGTTGTTCTGGGAAAAGCCTAAAGGGAAACATTTAGATTGGAGGGCTCTTTGAGACGCTCTGACAGTTGACTGATGACCGTCCATAAAATGACAATGAATTGCTGTATGGTGGCCAGTTCGGCCCACTGCTTCCCCCTGGGAAACTAATTGCCCTGAATTGTTAACGGCAACATTATTTTTCTGCCAATCATTGCTTTTCAATGGCCTGAAAATGAGCATGAAACAAGCCTTTTCAGCAAACAAAACAGTTCAATGTCTCCAATGTTGATCAAATTAACTTCAGCTGTGTGACAATGGACTATATTTGTGTGAAAATAATGGCGGGGAACAAAGGGGGTCTTCATGCCAGGATTTCACAGTTGTAATGTAAAAGTGTTCTCTCCTGAACTGGGACAGCCACTCTGAAAGGGGAAGAATAAAAAAGGAACAACACGATTTGTGTTGATTTTATCTCATGGCTATCTTTTCACATGGCTCTTGGCAGGCTGCTTCCTATCCTCTTGGTCAGGGCCCTGACTTCTGAATTAGCACATCATCTCAGTGTCCTCCTTACATCACGAGTCCTTGGCGGAACAAGTTGGCATTTTACAACACACAGAATCTAAAGCATGAATCTCACTGCCAATAGACTGCTGATAGGTACTTATCACAGTGGGAGGTTGTTCCTTCTCTTGCTAGAAAGAAAGCGGTACCTGCTGCGTGCCGACCTGGTAGCGACGAACCTGACGTTTATACTTGTAAAATCAGAACGCTCATCAGTGGCCGATAACTTGTCTTTAAGCCAATCAGAGAGCATTTGGGGAAGCCAACAGGAGAAACAATAAAAATTGGGAATTTTCTCCAAACATCCACAGTTAAATGTTATGAGCCAGTCACTCTTTATATGCAATGTAAGCTACACACCATTATAATTAAATCACAGATTAGTTTCCACGAAACAACTGCCTGTGTTAGTGCATGGTCTTTGTCATAAATCGGCAGCTATGAATATGCTAACATTAGCTAGCTAGCTAAACATTTGGCTACAAGCTGGCACTGTCAGTACGGGATTATGGAGATTGAATTCAACTGTTTCTTCGTCATCTTGCTAGGTAGTTATCTAGCTGGGCCATCTGGCTAGTATCAACAAGGACTTTCAACAAAATAGCAACATTAGCGCAGCTAGGTAGCTACCTAACATTGTAATCTGGACCATAAGCAACACACAAGGACATGCAAGAGGACAAGTACAACTGAGCAAAAGGACAAGTACATTAGTGTTTAGTTTGAGAAACAGACGCCTCACAAGTTCTCAACTGGCAGCTTCATTAAATAGTACCTGCAAAACACCAGTCTCAACGTCAACAGTGAAGAGCCGACTCCGGAGTGCTGGCCTTCTAGGCAGAGTTGCAAAGAAAAAGCCATATGTCAGACTGGCCAATAAAAATAAAATATTAAGATGGGCAAAAGAACACAGACACTGGACAGAGGGAACTTTGCCTGGAATGCCAGCATCCCGGAGTCGGCTCTTCACTGTTGACGTTGAGACGGGTGTTTTGTGGATACTATTAATGAAGCTGCCAGTTGAGGATTTTGAGGCGTCTGTTTCTCAAACTAGACACTCTAATGTTACTTGTCCTGTTGCTCAGTTGTGCACCGGTGCCTCCCACTCCTCTTTCTATTCTGGTTAGGGCCAGTTTGCGCTGATCTGTGAAGGGAGTAGTACACAGTGTTGTACGAGATCTTCAGTTTCTTAGCAATTTCTGAGAACAAGAATAAAGAAAGTAAAAGTAATTTGTTTCTGTCCATTTTGAGCCTGTAACCGAACCCACAAATGCTGATGCTCCAGATACTCAACTAGTCTAAAGAAGGCACGTTTTTTTTATTGCTTCTTTAATCAGAACAGCAGTTTTCAGCTATGCTAACATAATTGCAAAAGGGTTTTCTAATGATCAATTAGCCTTTTAAAATGTTAAACATGGATTAGCTAACAGAACGTGCCATTGGAACACAGGAGTGATGGTTGCTGATAATGGGCCTCTGACTACGTAGATATTCCATTACAAATCAGTTGTTTCAAGCTACAATAGTAATTTACAACATGAACAATGTCTACAATGAATTTCCGATCAATTTGATATTTTAATGGACAAAACATGTGCTTTTCTTTCAAAAACGAGGACATTTCTAAGTGACCAAAAACTTTTGAACGGTAATGTGTGTATATATAAACTCTACAAAAAAAAAGAAAGATCCTCTCACTGTTTACTGCGCTTATTTTCAGCAAACTTAACATGTGTAAATATTTGTATGAACATAACAAGACTCAACAACTGAACAGGTTCCACAGACATGTGACTAACAGAAATTGAATAATGTGTCCCTGAACAAATGGGTGGTCAAAATCAAAAGTAACAGTCAGTATCTGGTGTGGCCACCAGCTGCATTAAGTACTGCAGTGCATCTCCTCCTCATGGACTACACCAGATTTGCTGGTTCTTGATGTGAGATGTTACCCCACTCTTCCACCAAGGCACCTGGAAGTTCCCAGACATTTCTGGGGGGAATGGCCATAGCCCTCACCCGCTGAATCAACAGGTCCCAGACGTGCTCAATGGGATTGAGATCCGGGCTCTTCGCTGGCCAAGGCAGAACACTGACATTCCTGTCTTGCAGGACATCACACACAGAATGAGAAGTATGGCTGGTGGCATTGTCATGCTGATGGTTCATGTCAGAATGAGCCTGCAGGAAGGGTACCACATGAGGGAGGAGGATGTCTTCTCTGTAACACACAGCAATGAGATATCCTGCAATGACAACAAGCTCAGTCCGATGATGCTGTGACACACTGCCCCAGTCCATGACGGACCCTCCACCTCCAAATCGATCCCGCTCCAGAGTACAGGCCTCGGTGTAACGCTCATTCCTTAGACGATAAACACAAATCCGACCATCACCCCTGATGAGACAAAACCGCGACTTGTCAGTGAAGAGCACTTTTTGCCAGTCCTGTATGGTCCAGCGAAGATAGGTTTGTGCCCATAGGCGATGTTGTTGCTGGTTTCTTTTTTTGCTGAGTTTATATACAGTGCCTTGCGAAAGTATTCGGCCCCCTTGAACTTTGCGACCTTTTGCCACATTTCAGGCTTCAAACATAAAGATATAAAACTATTTTTTTGTGAAGAATCAACAACAAGTGGGACACAATCATGAAGTGGAACGACATTTATTGGATATTTCAAACTTTTTTAACAAATCAAAAACTGAAAAATTGGGCGTGCAAAATGATTCAGCCCCCTTAAGTTAATACTTTGTAGCGCCACCTTTTGCTGCGATTACAGCTGTAAGTCGCTTCGGGTATGTCTCTATCAGTTTTGCACATCGAGAGACTGAAGTTTTTTCCCTTTCCTCCTTGCAAAACAGCTCGAGCTCAGTGAGGTTGGATGGAGAGCATTTGTGAACAGCAGTTTTCAGTTCTTTCCACAGATTCTCGATTGGATTCAGGTCTGGACTTTGACTTGGCCATTCTAACACCTGGATATGTTTATTTTTGAACCATTCCATTGTAGATTTTGCTTTATGTTTTGTATCATTGTCTTGTTGGAAGACAAATCTCCGTCCCAGTCTCAGGTCTTTTGCAGACTCCATCAGGTTTTCTTCCAGAATGGTCCTGTATTTGGCTCCATCCATCTTCCCATCAATTTTAACCATCTTCCCTGTCCCTGCTGAAGAAAAGCAGGCCCAAACCATGATGCTGCCACCACCATGTTTGACAGTGGGGATGGTGTGTTCAGCTGTGTTGCTTTTACGCCAAACATAACGTTTTGCATTGTTGCCAAAAAGTTCAATTTTGGTTTTATCTGACCAGAGCACCTTCTTCCACATGTTTGGTGTGTCTCCCAGGTGGCTTGTGGCAAACTTTAAATTACACTTTTTATGGATATCTTTAAGAAATGTCTTTCTTCTTGTCACTCTTCCATAAAGGCCAGATTTGTGCAATATACGACTGATTGTTGTCCTATGGACAGAGTCTCCCACCTCAGCTGTAGATCTCTGCAGTTCATCCAGAGTGATCATGGGCCTCTTGGCTGTATCTCTGATCAGTCTTCTCCTTGTTTGAGCTGAAAGTTTAGAGGGACGGCCAGGTCTTGGTAGATTTGCAGTGGTCTGATACTCCTTCCATTTCAATATTATCGCTTGCACAGTGCTCCTTGGGATGTTTAAAGCTTGGGAAATCTTTTTGTATCCAAATCCGGCTTTAAACTTCTTCACAACAGTAGCTCGGACCTGCCTGGTGTGTTCCTTGTTCTTCATGATGCTCTCTGCGCTTTTAACGGACCTCTGAGACTATCACAGTGCAGGTGCATTTATACGGAGACTTGATTACACACAGGTGGATTGTATTTATCATCATTAGTCATTTAGGTCAACATTGGATCATTCAGAGATCCTCACTGAACTTCTGGAGAGAGTTTGCTGCACTGAAAGTAAAGGGGCTGAATAATTTTGCACGCCCAATTTTTCAGTTTTTGATTTGTTAAAAAAGTTTGAAATATCCAATAAATGTCGTTCCACTTTATGATTGTGTCCCACTTGTTGTTGATTCTTCACAAAAAAATACAGTTTTATATCTTTATGTTTGAAGCCTGAAATGTGGCAAAAGGTCGCAAAGTTCAAGGGGGCCGAATACTTTCACAAGGCACTGTATTTACACACACACACACACACTCAAATGTATTAAATCATTTTTTCCCCATCAATCTACACACAATACCCCATAATGAATACGCAAAAACAGGTTTTAAAACATTTATTTCAGACCCTTTACTCAGTAATTTTTTGAAGCACCTTTGGCAGCGATTACAGCATCGAGTCTTCTTGGGTATGACGCTACTAGCTTGTAACAACTGTATTTGGGCAGTTTACCCCACTCTTCTCTGAAGATCCTCTCAAGCTCTGTCAGGTTGGATGGGGAGCTTTGCTGCACAGCTATTTTCAGGTCTCTCCAGAGATGTTCGATCAGGTTCTAATCCGGGCTCTGGCTGGTCCACTCAAGGACATTCAGAGACTTGTCCCAAAGCCACTCCTGCGCTGTCATGGCTGTGTGCTTAGAGTTGTTGCCCGTTTGGAAGGTGAACCGTCGCCCCAATTTGAGGTCCTTTGGAGTGCGTTAGAACAGGTTTTCATCAAGGATCTCTGTACTTTTCTCCACTCATCTTTCCCTCGATCATTACTAGTCTCCAGTTCCTACCGCTGAAAACATCCCCACAGCATGATGCTGCCACCACCATGTTTCACCGTAGGGATGGTGTCAGGTTTCCTCTAGGCATTAAGGTCAACAAGTTCAATCTTGGTTTCATCAGATCAGAGAATCTCGTTTCTTATGGTCATAGTCCTTTAGGCGCCTTTTGGCAAACTCCAAGCGGTCTGTCATGTGCCTTTTACTGAGGAGTGGCTTCCGTCTGGCCACTCTACCATAAAGGCCTGATTGGTGGAGTGCTATAGAGATGGGACAACCTTCCAGAAGGAAAACCATCTCCACAGAGGAACTCTCGAGCTCTGTCAGAGTGACCATTGGGTTCTTAGTCACCTTCCTGACCAAGGCCATTCTCCCCCAAATGCACTAGCCGGGCAGCCAGCTCTAGAAAGAGTCTTTGTGGTTCCAAACTTCTTGCATTTTAGAATGTGTTCTTGGGCAACTTCAGAAGTTTTGTGGTACCGTTCCCCAGATGCCCCTCGACACAATCTTTTAACCTCATGGCTTTGTTTTTGCTCTGACACGCACTGTCAACTGTGGGACCTTATATAGACAGGTGTGTGCCTTTCCAAATCATGTCCAAACAATTGAATTTACCACAGGTGGACCCCAATCAAGTTGTAGACACATCAAGGATGATCAATGGAAAGAGGATGTACCGGAGCTAAATTTCAAATCTCATAGCATAGGTATGTAAATAAGGTATTTCGTTTAATTACTTTTAAACAATTGCTAAAATGTAAAAAAAAACTGTTTTTGCTTTGTCATTGTGGGGTATTGTGTTTAGATTGAGGAGGAACATTTCTTATTTAATCTACGTAACAAAATGTGGGAAAGGTTAAAGGTGTCTGGACACTTTCCAAACGCACTGTATAAAGTATATTAAACATCTAATGGTCAAAATAGTGTAAAAGCAAGTGAGCTGGTTCTACTCGTTTTGGCAAATTTCTGGTGTTTTGTGGAGAAAATGAGTGTGTCGAGCATAACACGTCAGCCCTCTTACACAGATAGACAGGAAAAAGGGGCTGTAAGGGTCTCATGAGGAATCACTGTTACAATGCCTTCAGAAAGTATTCACACCCCTTGACTTTTTCCACATTTTGTTTTTACAGCCAGAATATAAAAAGTATTACATTTGGATTGTTTTGTCAATGGCCTACACACAACACAACCTAATGTGAAAGTGGAATTATGTTAATTTCAAATGTATATTTACAAAAAAAATAAAAAATGAAAAGCAGAAATGTCTTGAGTCAGTAAGTATCGCACGCCTTTGTTATGGCAAGCCCAAATAAGTTCAGGAGCAAAAATGTGCTTAACAATTCACAAAATAAGTTGCAATAATAGTGCTTAACATGATTTTTGAGTGACTGCCTCATCTCTGTACCCCACACATACAATAACTATCTGTCCCTCAGACGAGCAGTACATTTCAAACAGATTCAACCACAAAGGCCAGTGAGGTATTCCAATGCTTCGCTTAGAATCAAAACTACAATGCAGTTCAAGAAATAGAGTTAAGATAATAATTACTACATAAACTACTATGATTTTTTTTTTTTTAAGTAACAAGAAACTTACAACAATAACGAGGCTATATACAGGAGATACAGGTAACAAGTCGATGTGCAGCGGTACAGGTTAGTAGAGGTAATTTGTAAGTGACAATGCATAGATAATAAATAGCAAGTATCAGCAGTGTAAAAACAAAGGGGGTGGGGGGGTCAATGTACAGTTGAAGTCAGAAGTTTACATACACCTTAGCCAAATACATTCAAACTCAGTTTTTCATAATTCCTGACAATTAATGCTAGTAAAAATTCCCTGTCTTAGGATCACCACTTTATTTTAAGAACGTGAAATGCCAGAATAATAGTAGAGAGAATTATTTATTTCAGCATTTATTTATTTCATCACATTCCCAGTGGGTCAGAAGTTTACATACACTCATTTAGTATTTGGTAGCATTGCCTTTAAATTGTTTTACTTGGGTCAAATGTTTCAGGTAGCCTTTCACAAGCTTCTGGCCCATTCCTCCTGACAGAGCTGGTGTAACTGAGTCAACTTAATGTTGTAGTTGTGCATGGCCACACAGGCGTGAGGGAACAGGAATTACAGGAGGGGACAAAGCACGCATCCCTGAGGGACCCCAGTGTTGAGGATCAGCGTAGCAGATGTGTTGTTGCCTACCCTTACCACCTGGGGGCGACCCATCAGGAAGTCCAATCTCCAGTTGCAGAGGGATGTGTCTAGTCCCAGGGTCCTTAGCTTAGTGATGAGCTTTGTGGGCACTACGGTGTTGAATGCTGAGCTGTAGTCAATGAACAGCATTCTCATATAGGTGTTCCTTTCGTCCAGGTGGGAAAGGGCAGTGTGGAGTGCGATTGAGATTGTGTCATCTGTGAATCTGTTGGCGCGGTATGCGAATTGGAGTGGGTCTAGGGTTTCCAAAATTATGGTGTTAATATGAGCCATGATCAGCCTTTCAAAGCACTTCGTGGCTACCAACGTGAGTGCTACGGGGTGGTAATCGTTTAGGCATGTCACCTTCACTTTCTTGGGCACAGGGACTATGGTGGTATGTTTGAAACTTGTAGGTATTACAGACTCAGTCATGAAGAGGTTGAAAATGTCAGTGAAGACACTTGTCAGTTGGTCCGCACATGCTTTGAGTACACGTCTCAGTAATCCGTCTGGCCCTGCGGCTTTGTGAATGTTGACATAAGATATTATCTTTTTTAATGTCCCGTTGGTAGGAAAGTCTTAATTGTAGATCGTCCAGTTTGTTTTCCATGATTTCACGTTGGCCAATAATACGGAGGGAAGTGGTGGTTTACCTACTCATCAGCCAATTCTTACAAGGCACCCCGCCCTCCTCCTTTTTCTCAGTCTTTTCTTCACACTGATGATGGGGATTTGGGCCTTGTCTTGACAAAACAGTATATCCTTCTTGTCAAACTCATTAAAGAAAAATTATTTGTCCAGTTCGAGGTGAGTAATCGCTGGTGGCAGCAACATTATGTACATATTGAGATACAAACAATGCGAAAAAACAAACAAAATAGCAGTCGGTTAGGTACCCATAAAACCTGGTCCAGTCTGCTTTCCACCAGACTCTGGGAGATGAATTCTCCTTTCAGCAGGACAATAACCTAAAACACAAGGCCAAATCGACACTGGACTTGCTTACCAAGAAGACAATGAATGTTCCTGGGTGGCAAAGTTCCAGTTTTGACTTAAATCTACTTGAAAAATTATGGCAAGACCTCCAAATGGTTGTCTAGCAATACGCATATGAATAAACAGAGTAAATAACCTAAATAACGTTAGGTGCCATTTGATGCTCATATTTCAGTCTTCAAAGGGGATGGTGTTGAGGAATAAAAACAAGCATGGAGGGTTTACATTTCAAACAGGCTCCCATGAAGTTGCTGGCCCCACATCAGCCGGAGACCAGAGGAGTGCCTTTTTGATGTGACTCAATGGAGAGGTTTGGCTGGCTAAACGCTGTTCCTTCTTATCATTGTTCCCTGGAGGCCTTGAAGGGCTTTGGAGATAAACACTGTTTAGCAGTTAAAAGGGCCACAGAGGAAAGGGCTTATCAGATGTGTTTTCAATGGGCCGTAAGCTGCAATATTAGCCTGGGCCCAAGATAAGGGAAGGGGCTAAGGTTGGGCCCAGCCATGGAGCTTGCTCCTTAGGCTAGATCACTGACCAGGCTCCTGCACCAACAGCCCCTCTGGATCTCAGCTGGTGTTGTCCACTCCCCCTCCCCACAATGAGAGATTAGAGCTCAGAGAGAGGGAGGGAGGGAAAGAGAGGGGGCCTTGGCTATAGATATTCACCCTTTCCCTTCTCTCTTTCTGGGGTAGGAGTCAGAGTTAGGACAATGGCCAAAAAGACGGTTCCCAACCGGCCTCTGAATGGGAACACTGTTGGTGGTAGCACTTCATTCAAAGCCGGGCCTGGGCACATTGTCTTCCCCGATCGGCAGAGGAGAATGGAGTTCACTGGTGGCTGCCAAAAGGTTAGCAGCCCCTGTGAAAGGAGCAGCACATTATTCACTGCCCCTAACAGATCCCAGAGCCTTTTGTATGCCTCCCCCCGCCCCAGCCAGCTTCTTTCACTCTCTCTGGCTGTCCGGATCTGCGCCCGAGTGTTTCCCCAAAGTGAGTGGTTGAGGCGCGATGCCCCCCCCCCCCCCCTCACCCCCTGCATGAGATGCCAGCCTAGCCGGAACATAGGCCTACACCTCCCACCCATCCCACAACCCATCCCCCTAGGTTACCCCTCCCACCTCCCGGAAAAAGGAAAAAATACCCTGCCATTGTCACCTTTTAATGATATGTCCCAGGAATTACCAGCAAAGGATACCTTCTGAGCACAAGGGGATTTAAAAGAGGGGAGCGTGGAAACTGCCACTCACCAGCCCAGCGCTATTCAACCTCCAGCAGAAAATGTGACATTTAGCCGTATTTATGAGATGACTTTAAAAAAAAATCAACTTCAAGAGCATGACCAAAGCTGAGAAAATACGGTCAAAACCCTCAACGTAAGCAACAAGAAAGGTCCTTTTGAAACTTCATTACACCGATAAATCCAGGGAAATTATGGCTTCATAAAAATGGCAAAAGCTGTCATATTCCTCAAACACCCCCACTTCCCTGTCCATTAAACGCAGAGCATTCTTTCATCAAATGAAAGAATCAAGGAGAGGGTAAATATGAGCTTTGAAATGCATAAAACACAGCTCGTAATTCACAAGGTGTCAAAACCCTTCATAATATATGCCGGCCATATGTACGCAGTGATTCAAAGTGGAAGGAGGTGAAAGACGCTGTGCATTCAGATTTGATTTCATAGGTGGGGGGTCACATAATGCAGGGCTGCTACATAGCTTCTACTCAGTGTTAGCATGACCAGGTAGTGAGCAGGGGCTGCTTTAACACACTCCATCATCCGGCTCCACCGTAAATGGAGACCACATAAATCACATTAGCATGTTAGCTGGAACGGCTCCCCTGTTTGCTTAGTGGGGTCTTGGGTGAAGGATTCTCTGCCCGGCAGAGAGGCGAGTGTGTTGCTCAGGGTCGAGTGGAAAAGAAGAACGGAGAGGATGGTGAGAGGAGAGATGGTGAGATTGGTAAAGGAGAGAGGAAGAGGGTGCTGAGAGGGTGGTTGGAGATAATGGTGAGATGAGCGATGAGCGAATGGGTGAGAGGAGAGTGCCAGTCACCTGTCTAAAACAAAGCCAAGGGCCTTCTGTCTCATCCCGGAGTAGACAGAGGGGCTCTTCTCCCGGGCCAGTATGTTGGAGGCATCGTGGAACAGGTGGATGTTGACCAGGTCAAAGGCACTGTGGGGGAGACCGAAAGACCAGGATATTTGAGTTTGAGACACCTGAATCACATGATTGACCCCGTGGCCTGTGGACCAGTGATATACATTTGGTTCTGTGAATGGAGCAGTTCGTTTAATTTGCCTGGTTGCCCTACAGGCTGAGTGACATGTCCACTTTACACCTAGTGGTGCTAATGCTGCTAAGCATGTCTCATTGATCCACTATTGACTATATATCGATCTCTGTAAATGAGAGTGGATGTCTCACCTCAAGACGCTTCTCCTGCTGACAAACTTCTAAATATATAGGTAAAATGTCCCTCTCATCCGTGTCCCTCGCTCCCATCCCTGTCAATCTCCCCCTCGCTCTCTCATCCCCGTCCCTCTCTCGGTCTCTCCCTTCAGATCCCTGTCCCGCGTCATGCCTGTCTCTATTAGAGTGTTACCGTTTCAGCCCTTTTTGTTCTCATGTCATCCTTCTATTCGATTACAACCCCCTCCCTCCTCCATCCCTCCCTCTCAAAACGTTTGTATTCATCTCACACAGGTTCAATTGCATGTAATGTTTTCTGTCATCTGTCATATGCAACTGCTTGGCTAACAAGATTACGTCTAATCTAATCCCGGGATGGGGAGAGAAGTAAAGCCTCTCTCTCTCTCTAGGGAAGACTGACTCTACCTTGCCTCTCTATGAAGACTGGACCGGGACCTGCAAAGCCCCCTGGTATATAGCCTATGGATAGTGGGGTAAAGCCAAAGTGACAGGTACTCCGGGTGATACTGCTAGACTTCATGGGTAGTCACAGCTGGATGTGACCCTAAAATGCACCTCAATGAAAAGCTGAGAAATTCTGTTTGATCGTATGTGTAGTTTGAGGTGTAATGAGATGTCTTAGAAACTCACCAGTCAGCCAGAGCCCATCTCGTCCTGATGAAGCCTTTTCTGGACCACTTGCACTGTAACAGAGGGAGACATCATGCCGACTGAATGTGAGCATGGATCGCATGGAATTGGACCTTACTGCAGTGCACCCCAAATGGTTCTCAAGTTGATTACTAAAAAAAACGAATCCATTGTTTAAAAATTGCCTTTTTGCAGATTGTCATGTCTCATTTTCGATTAACTGAAATTGATACTTTTTTCAAAGTATCTCTCTTTTTTTTAAACAAGCAATGCAGAGCGGGCTACAATTTCAATTTCACCCCCTGAAAAAAATAGAACAAATGCTTTGGCTGAACTCAAATGTGCTGATTGATAAAATACCTGTATTTATGGGAAAGTTGTTTGAAAAGGGTATTTTGTTTTTAAATTATATTGAAAATTGGAAATGTAGAGTTGCCTTTCATGGAGTTGTATGGGAATTGCATGGGAAGGTCTGCTCAATCTAAGATTACAACCAATTGATTACAGCGGGAGGAGGTAGGGAACTGGTCTGTCTGCCCAATATCAAAGATCAAAACTGGCGGAGGAATAAAAATAGCATAAATAGGAAAGTGTACCAGTTTCATTTGAGGACCAGGATGTTGACAGTTGTACCATACAGATGACAAAATAGTTGGGAAGAGATTTTTGATGCACCGATTCCATGTTACAGGGTTAAGTTGATATATAAAACGACGCAAGATTCAAGACTTTGTGCTTTTCAGCTAAAATTATTATATAGAATTCTTGCCACCAACAAAATGTTGAATATTTGGGGCATAAAATCATCGAAGCTCTGCAGATTTTGCAGTGAGAATACAGAATCAAGACCATTTATTTTGGTATTGCCCTCAGGTAGACTGTTTCTGGTCTCAGATTCAGGAATGTCTGAAAATGCATAACACTTCTCTAAAATTGACCGTATAAATAGTATTGTTGGGAGATCTGGAGAGACCGGGTCAGTCAATAACTAATAACTAAAAGTATTTATCATCAACTTTCCCATCTGTGGATTCTATTCCATTAGATAGATTGAAATTGAATGTTAAACTTAAACATCGGCATAGCTCAAATCAAATCAAAGTTTATTTGTCACGTGCGCCAAATACAACCTTACAGTGAAATGCTGACTTAAAAGCTCTAACCAAGTGAAAAAAAGATATTAGGTGAAAAATAGGTAGGTACAGAAATAAAACAACAGTAAAAAGATAGGCTATATACAGTAGCGAGGCTATAAAAGTAGCGATGCTACATACAGACACAGGTTAGGCTGATTGAGGTAGTATGTACAGTGGGGCAAAAAAGTATTTAGTCAGCCACCAATTGTGCAAGTTCTCCCACTTAAAAAGATGAGAGAGGTCATTTTCATCATAGGTACACTTCAACTATGACAGACAAAATGAGAGAGGAAAAATCCAGAAAATCACATTGTAGGATTTTTATGAATTTATTTGCAAATGATGGTGGAAAATAAGTATTTGGTCAATAACAAAAGTTTCTCTCAATACTTTGTTATATACCCGTTGTTGGCAATGACAGAGGTCAAATGTTTTCTGTAAGTCTTCACAAGGTTTTCACACACTGTTGCTGGTATTTTGGCCCATTCCTCCATGCAGATCTCCTCTAGAGCAGTGATGTTTTGGGGTTGTTGCTGGGCAACACGGACTTTCAACTCCCTCCAAAGATTTTCTATGGGGTTGAGATCTGGAGACTGGCTAGGCCACTCCAGGACCTTGAAATGCTTCTTACGAAGCCACTCCTTCGTTGCCTGGGCGGTGTGTTTGGGATCATTGTCATGCTGAAAGACCCAGCCACGTTTCATCTTCAATGCCCTTGCTGATGGAAGGAGGTTTTCACTTAAAATCTCACGATACATGGCCCCATTAATTCTTTCCTTTACACGGATCAGTCGTCCTGGTCCCTTTGCAGAAAAACAGCCCCAAAGCATGATGTTTCCACCCCCATGCTTCACAGTAGGTATGGTGTTCTTTGGATGCAACTCAGCATTCTTTGTCCTTCAAACACGACGAGTTGAGTTTTTACCAAAAAGTTATATTTTGGTTTCATCTGACCATATGACATTCTCCCAATCTTCTTCTGGATCATCCAAATGCTCTCTAGCAAACTTCAGACGGGCCTGGACATGTACTGGCTTAAGCAGGGGGACACGTCTGGCACTGCAGGATTTGAGTCCCTGGCGGCGTAGTGTGTTACTGATGGTAGGCTTTGTTACTTTGGTCCCAGCTCTCTGCAGGTCATTCACGTGGTTCTGGGATTTTTGCTCACCGTTCTTGTGATAATTTTGACCCCACGGGGTGAGATCTTGCGTGGAGCCCCAGATCGAGTGAGATTATCAGTGGTCTTGTATGTCTTCCATTTCCTAATAATTGCTCCCACAGTTGATTTCTTCAAACCAAGCTGCTTACCTATTGCAGATTCAGTCTTCCCAGCCTTGTGCAGGTCTACAATTTTGTTTCTAGTGTCCTTTGACAGCTCTTTGGTCTTGGCCATAGTGGAGTTTGGAGTGTGACTGTTTGAGGTTGTGGACAGGTGTCTTTTATACTGATAACAAGTTCAAACAGGTGCCATTAATACAGGTAACGAGTGGAGGACAGAGGAGCCTCTTAAAGAAGAAGTTACAGGTCTGTGAGAGCCAGAAATCTTGCTTGTTTGTAGGTGACCAAATACTTATTTGTGTAATTTGCAAATAATTTGCAAATAAATTCATAAAAAATCCTACAATGTGATTTTCTGGATTTTTTTTTCTAATTTTGTCTGTCATAGTTGAAGTGTACCTATGATGAAAATTACAGGCCTCTCATATTTTTAAGTGGGAGAACTTGCACAATTGGTGTCTGACTATATACTTTTTTTGCCCCACTGTACATGTAGATATGGTTAAAGTGACTATGCATATATGATGAACAGAGAGTAGCAGTAGCGTAAAAGAGGGGTTGGCGGGTGGTGGGACACAATGCAGATAGCCCGGTTAGCCAATATGCGGGAGCACTGGTTGGTCGGCCCAATTGAGGTAGTATGTACATGAATGTATAGTTAAAGTGACTATGCATATATGATAAACAGAGAGTAGCAGCAGCGTAAAAAGAAGGGTTGGGGGGGGCACACAATGCACATATTCTGGGTAGCTATTTGATTACCTGTTCAATAATCTTATGGCTTGGAGGTAAAAACTGTTGAGAAGCCTTTTTCTCCTAGACTTGGCACTCCAGTACCGCTTGCCATGCGGTAGTAGAGAGAACAGTCTATGACTGGGGTGGCTGGGGTCTTTGACAATTTTTAGGGCCTTCTTCTGACACCGCCTGGTGTAGAGGTCCTGGATGGCAGGCAGCTTAGCCCCAGTGATGTACTGGGCCGTACGCACTACGCTCTGTAGTGCCTTGCGGTCAGAGGCCGAGCAATTGCAAGACCAGGCAGTGATGCAACCAGTCAGGATGCTCACGATGTTGCAGTTGTAGAACCTTTTGATGATCTCAGGACCCATGCCAAATCTTTTTAGTTTCCTGAGGGGGAATAGGCTTGGTGTGATTGGACCATTCTAGTTTGTTGTTGATGTGGACACCAAGGAACTTGAAGCTCTCAACCTGCTCCACTACAGCCCCGTCGATGAGAATGAGGGCGTGCCCGGTCCTCCTATTCCTGTAGTCCACAATCATCTCCTTAGTCTTGGTTACGTTGAGGGATAGGTTGTTATTCTGGCACCACCCGGCCAGGTCTCTGACCTCCTCCCTATAGGCTGTCTCGTCGTTGTCGGTGATCAGGCCTACCACTGTTGTGTCGTTTGCAAACTTAATGATGTTGTTGGAATCATGCCTGGCCATGCAGTCGTGAGTGAACAGGGAATACAGGGGGACACTCAGCACGCACCCCTGGGGAGTTCCAGTGTTGAGGAACAGCGTGGCAGATGTGTTGCTACTACTAAACCGTAACCCTCACCACCTGGGGGTGGCCCGTCAGGAAGTCCAGGATCTAGTTGCAGAGGGAGGCGTTTAGTCCCAGGATCCTTAGCTTAGTGATGAGCTTTGAGGGTACTATGGTGTTGAATGCTGAGCTGTAGTCAATTAATAGCATTCTCACATAAGTGTTCCTTTTGTCCAGGTGGGAAAGGGCAGTGTGGAGTGCAATAGAGATTGCATCGTATGTGGATCTGTTTGGGCGGTATGTAAATTGGAGTGGGTCTAGGGTTTCTGGGATAATGGTGTTGATGTGAGCATTTACCAACCTTTCAAAGCACTTCATGGCTATGGACGTGAGTGCTACGGGTCTGTAGTCATTTAGGCAGGTTGCCTTTGTGTTCTTGGGCAGAGGGACTATGGTAATCTGCTTGAAACATGTTGTGGTATTACAATCCGTCTGGCCCTGCAGCCTTGTGTATGTTGACCTGTTTAAAGGTCTTACTTACGTCGGCTACGTAGAGCGTGATCACACAGTCGTCCAGAACAGCTGATGCTCTCATGCATGCCTCAGTGTTGCTTGCCTCGAAGTGAGCATTGAAGTGATTTAGCTCTTCTGGTATGCTCGTGTCACTGGGCAGCTCGCGGCTGTGCTTCCCTTTGTAGTCTGTAAAAGTTTGCAAGCCCTGGCAGATAAGACGAGCATCGGAGCCGGTTTAGTACGATTCAATCTTGCCCTGTATTGACGCTTTTGTCATGTATTGTCATGTTGTGTCTTGTTTCTGTCCTTTCCCTTCACCCTGTCTCCCTCTGCTGGTCGTTATTAGGTTACCTTTTCTCCCCCTCTTTCCCCCAGCTGTTCCTTGTCTCCTCCTAACTACCTCGTCACCCCTTTTCCCACCTGTTCCCTTTTTCCCTCTGATTAGTCCTCTATATCTCTCTCTGTTTTTGTTTCTGTCTTTGTCGGATTCTTGTTTGTGTTATTCATGCCTGAACCAGACTATCGTCATGTTTGCTGCAACCTTGTCCTGTCCTGTCGGAATCTGCCGGTCCATCTGAGCCTACGTATGTTTTGTTATTAAAGAAGCTCTGTTTACGTTAATTCGCTTTTGGGTCCTCATTCACGCACCGTAACAGAAGAATCCGACCAAGAATGGACCCAGCGACTTCGGATCCTCTCCACTCAGCCGTCGAGATCCAGGGAGCGATGCTAGGCAGACACGAGCAGGAATTGTCTGCTGCTCGACATGCCGTTGAGACCCTGGCCACCCAAGTCTCCAACCTCACAGAACAGGTTCACCATCTCCGCCTCGATCCACCGGCCACTTCCAGGGCTTTCGAATCTCCGGAGCCCAGAATCAATAACCCGCCGTGTTACTCTGGGGAGCCCACTGAATGCCGCTCGTTCCTCACCCAGTGTGATATTGTGTTTTCTCTCCAGCCCAACACTTACTCCAGGAGCACTGCTCGTATCGCCTACGTCATATCTCTCCTTACTGGACGGGCTCGTGAGTGGGGCACGGCAATCTGGGAGGCAAGGGCTGAGTGTACTAACCAGTATCAGGACTTTAAGGAGGAGATGATACAGGTTTTTGATCGATCTGTTTTTGGGGAGGAGGCTTCCAGGGCCCTGTCTTCCCTATGTCAAGGTAATCGATCCATAACAGACTACTCTATTGAGTTTCGCACTCTTGATGCCTCCAGTGGCTGGAACGAGCCGGCTTTGCTCGCTCGTTTTCTGGAGGGTCTCCGCGCAGAGGTAAAGGATGAGATTCTCTCCCGGGAGGTTCCTTCCAGCGTGGATTCCTTGATTGAACTCGCTATTCGCATTGAGCGACGGGTTGATCTTCGTCACCGAGCTCGTGGAAAGGAGCTCGCATTCTCCGTTGCCCCCCTCTCCGCATCACTACCATCTTCCTCTGCCGGCTCGGGTGCTGAGCCTATGCAGCTGGGAGGTATCCGCATCTCGACTAAAGAGAGGGAACGGAGAATCACCAACCGCCTCTGTCTCTATTGCGGTTCCGCTGGTCATTTTGTCACTTCATGTCCAGTAAAAGCCAGAGCTCATCAGTAAGCGGAGGGCTACTGGTGAGCGCTACTACTCCTGTCTCTCCTTCAAGATCCTGCACTACCTTGTCGGTCCATCTACGCTGGACCGGTTCGTCAGCTTCCTGCAGTGCCTTAATAGACTCTGGGGCGGAGGGCTGTTTTATGGACGAGACCTGGGCTCGGGAACATGACATTCCTCTCAGACAGTTAAGGGAGCCCACGGCCTTGTTCGCCTTGGATGGTAGTCCTCTCCCCAGGATTCAGCGTGAGACGCTACCTTTAACCCTCACTGTCTCTGGTAATCATAGCGAAACCATTTCTTTTTTAATTTTTCGTTCACCTTTTACACCTGTTGTTTTGGGCCATCCCTGGCTAGTTTGTCATAATCCTTCTATTAATTGGTCTAGTAATTCTATCCTCTCCTGGAACGTCTCTTGTCATGTGAAATGTTTAATGTCTGCTATCCCTCCTGTTTCCTCTGTCTCTTCTTCACAGGAGGAGCCTGGTGATTTGACAGGGGTGCCGGAGGAATATCACGATCTGCGCACGGTGTTCAGTCGGTCCAGGGCCACCTCTCTTCCTCCACACCGGTCGTATGATTGTAGTATTGATCTCCTTCCGGGAACCACTCCCCCCCGGGGTAGACTATACTCTCTGTCGGCTCCCGAACGTAAGGCTCTCGAAGATTATTTGTCTGTAGCTCTTGCCGCCGGTACCATAGTCCCCTCCTCCTCTCCCGCCGGAGCGGGGGTTTTTTTTGTTAAGAAGAAGGACGGGTCCCTGCGCCCCTGCATAGATTATCGAGGGCTGAATGACATAACAGTGAAGAATCGTTATCCGCTTCCTCTTATGTCTTCAGCCTTCGAGATCCTGCAGGGAGCCAGGTTTTTCACTAAGTTGGACCTTCGTAACGCTTACCATCTCGTGCGCATCAGGGAGGGGGACGAGTGGAAGACGGCGTTTAACACTCCGTTAGGGCACTTTGAATACCGGGTTCTTCCTTTCGGCCTCGCTAACGCTCCAGCTGTCTTTCAGGCATTAGTCAATGATGTCCTGAGAGACATGCTGAACATCTTTGTTTTCGTTTACCTTGACGATATCCTGATTTTTTCACCGTCACTCCAGATTCATGTTCAGCACGTTCGACGTGTCCTCCAGCGCCTTTTAGAGAATTGTCTTTTTGTGAAGGCTGAGAAGTGCACTTTTCATGCCTCCTCCGTCACATTTCTCGGTTCTGTTATTTCCGCTGAAGGCATTAAGATGGATCCCGCTAAGGTCCAGGCTGTCATTGATTGGCCCGTCCCTAAGTCACGCGTCGAGCTGCAGCGCTTTCTCGGCTTCGCGAACTTCTATCGTCGTTTCATCCGTAATTTCGGTCAGGTGGCAGCTCCTCTCACAGCCCTTACTTCTGTCAAGACGTGCTTTAAGTGGTCCGTTTCCGCCCAGGGAGCTTTTGATCTCCTCAAGAATCGTTTTACATCCGCTCCTATCCTTGTTACACCTGACGTCTCTAGACAGTTCGTGGTCGAGGTTGACGCGTCAGAGGTGGGCGTGGGAGCCATTCTTTCTCAGCGCTCCCTCTCTGACGACAAGGTCCACCCTTGCGCGTATTTTTCTCATCGCCTGTCGCCGTCGGAACGTAACTATGATGTGGGAAACCGCGAACTGCTCGCCATCCGCTTAGCCCTAGGCGAATGGCGACAGTGGTTGGAGGGGGCGACCGTTCCTTTTGTCGTTTGGACTGACCATAGGAACCTTGAGTACATCCGTTCTGCCAAACGACTTAATGCGCGTCAGGCGCGCTGGGCGCTGTTTTTCGCTCGTTTCGAGTTCGTGATTTCTTATCGTCCGGGCTCTAAGAACACCAAGCCTGATGCTTTATCTCGTCTCTTCAGTTCTTCAGTAGCCTCCACTGACCCCGAGGGGATTCTCCCTGAGGGGCGTGTTGTCGGGTTGACTGTCTGGGGAATTGAGAGGCAGGTAAAGCAAGCACTCACTCAAACTCCGTCGCCGCGCGCTTGTCCCAGGAACCTTCTTTTCGTTCCCGTTCCTACTCGTCTGGCCGTTCTTCAGTGGGCTCACTCTGCCAAGTTAGCCGGCCACCCTGGCGTTCGGGGTACGCTTGCTTCCATTCGCCAGCGTTTTTGGTGGCCCACCCGGGAGCATGACACGCGTCGCTTCGTGGCTGCTTGTTCGGTCTGCGCGCAGACTAAGTCCGGTAACTCCCCTCCTGCCGGCCGTCTCAGGCCGCTTCCCATTCCCTCTCGACCGTGGTCTCACATCGCCTTAGATTTTGTCACCGGACTGCCTTCGTCAGCGGGGAAGACTGTTATTCTTACGGTTGTCGACAGGTTCTCTAAGGCGGCTCATTTTATTCCCCTTGCTAAGCTTCCTTCTGCTAAAGAGACGGCACAAATCATCATCGAGAATGTTTTCAGAATTCATGGCCTTCCGTCAGACGTCGTTTCGGACAGAGGTCCGCAATTCACGTCTCAATTTTGGAGGGAGTTTTGCCGTTTGATTGGGGCTTCCGTCAGTCTCTCTTCCGGCTTTCACCCCCAGTCTAACGGTCAAGCAGAACGGGCCAATCAGACTATTGGTCGCATCTTACGCAGTCTTTCTTTTCGCAACCCTGCGTCTTGGTCAGAACAGCTCCCCTGGGCAGAATACGCCCACAACTCGCTTCCTTCGTCTGCGACCGGGCTCCGGGATCTCCTTTTCAGAGTAGCCTCGGGTACCAGCCTCCGCTGTTCTCATCTCAGTTCGCCGAGTCCAGCGTCCCCTCCGCTCAGGCTTTTGTCCAACGTTGCGAGCGCACCTGGAAGAGGGTCAGGTCTGCACTTTGCCGTTATAGGGCGCAGACTGTGAGGGCTGCTAATAAGCGTAGAACTAAGAGTCCTAGATATTGTCGCGGTCAGAGAGTTTGGCTCTCCACTCAGAACCTTCCCCTTAAGACCGCTTCTCGCAAGTTGACCCCGCGGTTCATTGGTCCGTTCCGTATTTCCCAGATCATTAATCCTGTCGCAGTTCGACTTCTTCTTCCGCGATATCTTCGTCGCGTCCACCCGGTCTTCCATGTCTCCTGTGTCAAGCCCGTTCTTCGCGCCCCCGCTCGTCTCCCCCCCCCCCCCCCATCCTTGTCGAGGGCGCACCCATCTACAGGGTCCGTAGGATTTTGGACATGCGTCCTCGGGGCCGTGGTCATCAGTACCTAGTAGATTGGGAGGGGTACGGTCCTGAGGAGAGGAGTTGGGTTCCCTCTCGGGACGTGCTGGACCGTGCGCTGATCGATGATTTCCTCCGTTGCCGCCAGGTTTCCTCCTCGAGTGCGCCAGGAGGCGCTCGGTGAGTGGGGGGGTACTGTCATGTATTGTCATGTTGTGTCTTGTTTCTGTCCTTTCCCTTCACCCTGTCTCCCTCTGCTGGTCGTTATTAGGTTACCTTTTCTCCCCCTCTTTCCCCCAGCTGTTCCTTGTCTCCTCCTAACTACCTCGTCACCCCTTTTCCCACCTGTTCCCTTTTTCCCTCTGATTAGTCCTCTATATCTCTCTCTGTTTTTGTTTCTGTCTTTGTCGGATTCTTGTTTGTGTTATTCATGCCTGAACCAGACTATCGTCATGTTTGCTGCAACCTTGTCCTGTCCTGTCGGAATCTGCCGGTCCATCTGAGCCTACGTATGTTTTGTTATTAAAGAAGCTCTGTTTACGTTAATTCGCTTTTGGGTCCTCATTCACGCACCGTAACAGCTTTTCCTGTTTGATGGTTCGTCGCAGGGCATAGCAGGATTTCTTGTAAGCTTCCGGGTTAGAGTCCCGCACCTTGAAAGCGACAGTTCTACCCTTTAGCTCAGTGCGAATGTTGCCTGTTATCCATGGCTTCTGGTTGAGGTATGTACATACAGTCACTGTAGGGACGACATCCTCAATGCACTTATTGATAAAGCCAGTGACTGATGTGGTGTACTCCTCAACGCCATCGGAAGAATCCCAGAACATGTTCCAGTCTGCAAGACAGTTCTGTAGTTTAGCAACTGCTTCATCTGACCACTTTTTTTATAGACGAGTCACTGGTGCTTCCTGCTTTAATTTTTGCTTGTAAGCAGGAATCAGGAGGATAGAGTTGTGGTCGGATATACCAAATGGAGGGAGAGCTTTGTACGCGTCTCTGTGTGTGGAGTTCAGGTGATCTAGAATTTTTTCCCCTCTAGTTGCACATTTAATATGTTGATGGAAATTTGGTAGAACTGATTTAAGTCGGCTGCGCCCCCTCTGGGTGAGTAGTTTCCTGTTTGCTTATTCCTTACACAGCTGTCTGAGTGCGGTCTTAGTGCCAGCATCTGTCTGTGGTGGTAAATAAACAGCCACGAAAAGTATAGCTGAAAACTCTCTAGGCAAGTAGTGTGGCCTGCAATTTTCACAATATACTCTACTTCAGGTGAGCAAAATCTAGAGACTTCCTTAGATTTCGTGCACCAGCTGTTGTTTACAAATATGCACAGAGGGACAGCTCGGGGGGATCATGGAGGGCTGGTGGCTGATAGATCGCTGGTTCGGGTGCCCGTTTTTTGACCTTGTGGGAGATCTGTCGATGTGCCCTTGAGCAGGGCGTTGACACTGGTTGCTTCTGTGAGTCACTCTGGATGGGAGTCTGTTAGATGACTAACGTAATGTAGTTGTTGAGCGGCTTCACTGCTGGTATATTGTATGTTTTAAATATTCAATTAATTTAAAAACACAATCTCAAATGGCATACACAGTCATCCCATTCATATGAGTGCTATAACAATGCAAAGACAACCCTCTAAGAGTTTGTTTTGTTTCAGTATGATCCATTTCCCCTGTATTTACATTTGTCCAACCTGAGCCCAATGACACTGCATGACAACGGGAAAAAACAGTATCACCTCCAAAATGGTCTGAGGCCTGACCAATAGCCACCTGGTCAACCTCCTATAGCCTCACCCCATTAGTGCTACTGAGTGAATTACCCAGTCAGGAGTCCCAGCTCTCACACAGCACATGATTTACCATGAAGCTCATTATTAAATGAGAGACAAATTGATGCCGCAACCGTCCTAATTTTGAATGCATAAATAAATAAATAACCCAGGAGCTATCGAAGCGTCCTAATGGGGAGTTAACCATGGCGATGAATAAACTAATTATGGCTCAGGTCACATAATTACAAATTGACTAATTTTATTTAAAAACGTAGATGCAAATGTGTAGGCCTGAAAGCAATTTGATTGCGTCTCACATCCTTCAATCTGCATTAGTACAAGATGAACTGTATCAAATTGAATTACATTAGCATACTTGAATTAATCTATACCGCCTGGCAGAATGTATGGGCCCAATTATACCACACTGTCCGACATTATGACTTTGAGTGTGTGCGTATGTGAGTGAGTGAGTGAGATTGTGAGTGAGATCGAGAGAAAATTAGTGAGATCGAGAGAGAATGAGTGAGTGAGATCGAGAGAGAATGAGTGAGTGAGATCGAGAGAGTGAGTGTGAGTGAGATCGTGAGTGAGTGAGAGTGTGAGTGAGATCGTGAGAGAGAGAGTGTATGAGTGAGATCGTGAGTGAGATCGGGAGAGAATGAGTGAGACAGAGAGAGAATGAGTGAGACAGAGAGAGAATGAGTGAGTGAGACAAAATGAGTGAGTGAGACAGAGAGAGAATGAGTGAGTCAGTGTGAGTCAGAGTGAGTGAGAGTGAGTCAGAGTGAGTCAGAGTGAGTGAGAGTGAGTCAGAGTGAGTCAGAGTGAGTGAGAGTGAGTCAGAGTGAGTGAGAGTGAGTCAGAGTGAGTCAGTGAGAGTGAGTCAGAGTGAGTCAGTGAGAGTGAGTCAGTGAGAGTGAGTCAGAGTGAGTGAGTGAGTCAGAGTGAGTGAGTGAGTCAGAGTGATTGAGTGAGTGAGTCAGAGTGAGTGAGTGAGTGAGTGAGTCAGAGTGAGTGAGTGAGTCAGAGTGAGTGAGTGAGTCAGAGTGAGTGAGTGAGTGAGTCAGAGTGAGTGAGTCAGAGTGAGTGAGAGTGAGTGTGAGAGTGAGAGTGAGAGAAGAATGTGCTCCGGGTCAGCTGCGGTAGTCGGCCTGGTTTAAGGTAAAACCAAAATAGTTTTTCATGAACATAATGCACTCAATAAATATTTTGTGATCATTTAAAAAGACAAATAATAGAACGAATACCTTACATGATGTAGTCATTATAAATTAATCAGAAAGTACTTCAAAAAATTCAACAAAACACAGATGTTTCAAGGAAATTCATTCAGTAACCACATTTACATTTAGGTGGTAAGTAGAAATTTGTTGGCATCATATCTCATTTCATCTTCATTTTACCGGACTTCCTGAGAGAGATTTATATATGTACTGCATATATATATATATATGACGTGATATACAGTATGTAACAACATTGTAAGAACATGAATAAAGAGAGAAGGGAAATGAAGAAGAGGATGAAGAGGATGACGGGGAGGGGAGTGAGGAGGAGAGAAGAGGGTGCTGTCCAAACCTGCTCTCTTAACGCAGCGCAAAATATATGTCATCTAAATTTAATTTAAAGAGTCATTAACTACACATCACAACACAAAAATCCATCACGTCCCTGACGTACAACCTCAGATTGCCCCATTTCCTCCTCCTATGACTGATTGACCCTTGTCTTATCGTTTGGTTAATGTGACACGCACACATTCCCTTTCATTCATCAACACACAGAGCTGTCATTCACAAGGGGACTGGGAAATTCAGACTGGGAGTGACAACCAACTGTCATGCACCCAATCAAACGCGAGAGTGAAACGTCGACCTCACCTTAATGCCTACAGAATGTGTTACAGGGTCAGGGGGGAAAAAACCCTGGCCTGAGAGAATGTACATTTCCTATAGCTCTAGGCCAGGTTTTCCAAAACCCTGCTCTAGGTAGGACAGCTGAAAATCTGCCACTCAGGCTGGTACCACAGCCACAGTATCATCAGTGAGTGAGACAGACAGAGACAACATCTACACTTCATCTGACAGAGCAGCGTAGGCCCAGGTGATGTCCAGCCCCCCACAACACTGCATCGTCTGGGAGGGGTCAGGTCTGGCCTGGCCAGTGAGGGGTCACCATGGGGGCGGGTGGTGGAGTGAGGCAGTAAAAGGTTGTGAGGCTGAGGGTGACACAGGCTGACCTTCCGTGGCCAGTGATGGGTGCCCAGGCTGTGACAGTGATGAACGGCTATACAGAGTGGGTCAGCCATGACAGCCAGGCTCCCAGCCAATACAGATAAGGGACTGAGAGGGGAATAGTGGAGAGCGAGCTATGGGGCTGTAAAATGGATTCGCTATACGATGAAGAGACCCCATAAACTCCCCAGTTGTGTCCATCGGAGGTTCTCACTTCCACTTTCAAATGTCACGCGTGTCAGGGTGGTACAGGATTGCGGAACACCACTCCCACTCCCCCACCACAACACACTCCGTTTTTTGTTGTTGTTGACCTTTCTTTTATCTCGGCTAACAGACCATCCCCCTATAAATAACAGTGTGCGTTGGGGCAGACCCATAAGGGAGTACAGGACAGGGTTACACAGGTCCCCGTAACAGATACGCACTGTGAGAAATAAGTAACACACACAAACCCTGACGGATTTGGCCTCATGCAGAACCCCCCCCCCCCCCCTCCATGTATCTTTATTCCATCATCCTCATCAAATAAGAGAGGGGGGTCTGACTGGGGTGTGCTGCATAGGAACTGGACCAGACTGAGTGTGTGTGGGATGGGAGGGAAAGTGCTGCTGATTAAAATGTCCAAAATCCAGTGTTGTGTAGAGAGAGGTTTAAGGGAAGGACAAGCCAGTAGAGACAGTGGGGACTGAGGGGAGGACATACGGTACAGTACATACAGAGTCTGGGGAATGGGGCAGGTAGCCTATAGGACAGATCTAGCTGGACGGTCTCTGGACCATGGGTAGAGACCAATACCACTTTCCCATTTAAAGGGACGTTGACTTGCATTGAAAACTGGACATGTAATGGCTGACGCATAATCATGATATCAGAGTTTACAGCAGAGGGTACTTAAAGGGTGTGAGTGTAGTCCACAACCAATGCTTTTATGAGCAGACGTGTGGTAGCAACCAAGAAGTACAAACTTGTATGGACAATGATCTATGGCCCGGTTAGTTTTCTTTCCACTTCCGTGCACAATCATTGGAAAGGGGAGATTGACGTCTCGGTCGTACACTTTATTTATATAAGCCAAGGAGAAATCTTTACGATGCAATGTTTTTTGGAAGCATGTATTACTGCACCAACAAATATATTGATAAATACTCGGGCGGGTCGAAAGGATTGACGGAACAACAAGAAATGACAGGTCACCAAATCCATCACATCGACCTTTCAAAAGAAATGTGCCCGCTATTTTGACCAGTTCCTTCTTATTCCGCTTTTCAATTGACGTCCCTCCCTCCTTTCTCCTCCACTTCAAGCCATAACTCACAGTCTGTGGAGTATGAAGGCAGTGTGTTTTACATACATGGAGGGTTGTCATTTCAGCAGACTCAACCCAGGGGACTTGGGGTCACAGTAGGATCCTGTTCACCCCCATTGTGGACATGAGAGGTCTACATGAGACAGCAAGGGTGTGTGTGGCAGCGGTATGAGTAGGGGTCAAAACAAACACACAACATTAATACAGTTGAAGTCGGAAGTTGACATACACCTGCGCCAAATACATTTAAACTCAGTTTTTCACAATTCCTGACGTTGAATCCCAGTAAAAAATCCCTGCCTTGGGTCAGTTAGGATCACCACTTTATTTTAAGAACGTGAAGTAGCGAGAATTATTTATTTCAGCTTTTATTTCTTTCATCACATTCCCAGTGGGGTCACCTCACAATAAGTTGGGTGAATTTTGGCCCATTTTTCCTGACAGAGCTGGTGTAACTGAGTCAGGTTCGTAGGCCTCCTTGCTCACACACGTTTTCAGTTCTGCCCACACATTTTCTATGAGATTGAGGTCAGGGCTTTGTGATGGCCATTCAATACTTTACTTTGTTGTACATAAGCCATTTTGCCACAACTTTGGAAGTATGCTTGTCCATTTCGAAGACCCATTTGCGACCAAGCTTTAACTTCCTGGCTGATGACTTGAGATGTTGCTTCAATATACCCACATAATTTTCCTACCTCATGATGCCATCTATTTTGTAAAGTGCACCAGTCCCTCCTGCAGCAAAGCACCCCCACAACATGATGCTGCCACCCCCGTGCTTCAGGGTTGGGATGGTGTTCTTTGGCTTGCAAGCTTCCCCCTTTTTCCTTCAAACATAACAATGGTCATTATGGCCAAACAGTTATAATTTTGTTTCATCCGACCAGAGGACATTTCTCCAAAAAGTACGATCTTTGTCCCCGTGTGCAGTTCCAAACCTTAGTCTGGCTTTTTTTATGGCGGTTTTGGAGCACTGGCTTCTTCTTTGCTGAGTGGCCTTTCAGGTCATGTTGATATAAAACTCGTTTTACTCTGGATATACTTACTTTTGTACCTGTTTCCTCCAGCATCTTCGCAAGGTCCTTTGCTGTTGTTCTGCGATTGATTTGCACTTTTCGCACCAGAGTACATTCATCTCTAGGAGACAGAACGCCTCTCCGAGGTCTTGGCTGGTTTATTTTGATTTTCCCATGATGCCAAGCAAAGAGGCACTGAGTTTGAAGATAGGCCTTGAAATACATCCACAGGTACACCTCCAATTGACTCAAATTATGTCAATTAGCCTTTTAGAAGCTTCTAAAGCCATGACATAATTTTCTGTAATTTTCCAAGCTGTTTAAAGGCACAATCAAGTTAGTTTATGTAAACTTCTGACCCACTGGAATTGTGAAATAGTCAACAATAGTTGGAAAAATGACTTGTGTCATGCACAAAGCAAATGTCCTAACAAACTTGCCAAAACTATAGTTTGTTAACAAGAAATTTGTGGAGGGGTTGAAAAACGAGCTTTAATGACTCCAACCTAAGTGTATGTAAACTTCCGACTTCAACTGTACACTAGCATACACCCACACACACAACCAACCCAAGGGCACTCAAATTTAAGAGATGCCAGGAAATGTAATTTTGTCTCTGTTACATTGCTAGTCTTTAACCAGCGCTGTCACTCAAACAGGGGCCGTACAGAACAACCCTTCCCACCATGATGTCACCAGGCCCGAGTGACAGTTAATTAACGGTGGACTGTAAAGCTAACGTGCAAGCGGAGAAAGAGAGGTGTCAGTCTCCGACAAGCTGGCTAAACTGTCCGCCGCTACATTCTACAGCTTCACCTCTCTATACGGGGTATCAAAACATTAGAAAATGACAGAAAATGATACCTTTACACAGTAGATTCTAATGAAAGACATCATGTATTAACCCATGCTCTCTGTAGCTCACATGGTCTTGGAGAGGTCTCTGCTAGTATATCATGTCTTAGGATGACTATCCAGTTTCCACAACACTCTTGAGACCCAGAGCAGTACCCTGTAGAACCCAGTTGGACCCCCACCCATTGCGGTCCGTGGCGGTCCGTCTTGTCCCAGATCCCCTGTTAATAGAATTCCTTAAGGCTGCAGACGAATGGCAAATCCAGGCGGTTTCATCTACTAAAAGACAGCATAAATCACCATGGAGGAAGCGGGGACAAGGCAGGGGTTATCGCGCGCCTGACTTCCTCATGAGAGCTCTGCATTAAAGCATTAGTGAAATTAATTCATCTTTCATAAGAGGTTTGAGCAGTATCTGTGATCTATGATAACCAATTTCTCACTACGGAGCTGGGCGGGGGGGGGGGGGATACTCGGCCCTGATAGACTACACAAATCTGCTATTTTTAAATGTCTAACATTATCTGGAGTGCTGCTCTCGGGAGCATCATCCTGGATTCATAACCCAGCCGGGAAAGAGGCATAAATCAGGGAGCAAACTTTCTCAGGCATCTGCTTGCTTCTTTTCACACCCAGGTTTGTTTTGCGCTTGTCCTCGTAACGCACCAAACACCCGTTTCTCGTAATCATTTTAAACGACTTCACGCCTCAATCGATGTAATTGGTTTTAGATCATCTTTGAAAATGGCAAACTGGGGAACTCCAAGGTGGGGGGGGGGGACAGGGAGAGACAGGAGAGAGGGGAGACAGGAGAGAGAGGGGAGAGAAGAGAGAGGGGAGACAGGAGAGAGAGGGGAGAGAAGAGAGACAGAGAGAGAGAGAAAAAAAATGTGTACATGAGAGTGCGTGTGTGAAAGAGATGGAAATTGGGAGACTGCGTCTGTGAAAGGATGTATCCATCTCCTTTGCATATATTTGAGGAGGTGGCCGGCGGAGCGCGGTTGACAGATGAGCGAGGAGCATGGGGCTGACACGCGGGCACTCATGCTCTTTATTACAATATCAGCACAGCGCGACGTTCCCTTATGATGTGGACCCAGCAGAGGAGCCCGCAGAACGAACAGACATACAACGCACACAGGCTGCATCTACGAAGCCCAGCAAGCCACCGAATTAAAGCTTTTGCAAGAGTGCCATCTCAATCTTCCACTGTTCCAACTGATCCTTGTATTCATTTGCTTTTTGAGGGAAAGTAAAGTAAAGAAAGAAAAAAAGATGCAGAAACCAAAATAACCTTGTGTTTTCACTTCATACCGTATCTTTTGTGAAAATGCAAAAACAGTAAAGGGAAATACTCCATTGATGAAGAGGAAACACTGCCAGAAATGTGTAATAGTACCAATAGTTCTGTTTTTCTGTGGTTTATTTGGTAAAAACATATGCCTACTTTTGAAAATATTATGCAACATAAACCATTTCGATATAAAAAAGAAATGTCAAAAACAAAGTGCCGCAAAAGTGTTGCAAGTCAAATCAAATAAAAACCAATATAACCAAAACTTTTTCAGCACTTGCAATACCTACTGTATTATGGGGACTAAATGCAAGCATCCAAAATGTATTAACGCCGGGTGTACACTACAAAACTTTTAAAAATCCTAACATTGCTGAGGCTCACATTAAACGACAGTCTTTTCATGCCGTTCTTTGTCTTGACAACCTAGTGGTGCGCACCCTAAACGATCTGGCACAGTCACACACTACAAAATTCCTCACTTGTTCTTGAGGATTCGCCATACCACCATGCTGTCTCGGGGAAAAAAAAAACAATGATGTGATGATGTCATTAGATTGTAAAAGCCTCGATCGCGTCGTTGCATCTTGGTACACCAGAGGAACGTTCATTTCCAATGGAACGCTGCTTTTGCCCTGCAGCTTGCCTTGCAGTTGCAATGCATATGTTGGGTCTATAGAATGTACGCGTCAAACTGTATGCATAGAGGGGTTGACAGATATGGTAGCAGAAGGCGATTGTTGAACTTTTGTTGCACACACATCCAGATGATGTCGCGTACCATTTTGCGTAATGACGCTATCGGTGTGATGGAGGCGTTAAACGTAGCTAGAACGAGCTGTGGCTCAAAGCAAGCCTCGTAAAAGTTTGCAGCCAGACATTCACGCTTGCCATACACCGTTGAAATTTCTAGCCAACGTTTTGAATTAAATAACATTTCTTGTGAACTGCAACACTGTACCAATTTAACACTTAGGCTTTGGTTAAAGGCAAATTCAAATGCATACTAGTTGTTATCGCTCCTGCTTGAGTGTCTACACAATCTGAGTGATGTGAAACAACGTCCTCATCTCACTGGCTTGTTCTCCGGCGAGCTCTCATTGGCTATTGCTGATCACAATTCTCAAGACATGCTCACACGACAAGAGCTATGCAGATTTTGTGCCAATAAAATCAAACGTGTTTGAAAATATTGGGACGTCTGGGGCTGCTCAAAGATAAGATCGGTAGCCCTCAGATTGCGTCTCTGACACGCTTACATTAAACGAGCGTCGGTGACGGCCGGCAATGATATAGGGATTTTGTCTCAGATGTCAGAAACTTGTCTGGGACAGCTGAATCGGGGCTAAAATCATGTAGATCAGCTGTCTTTTATCAAGATAGTGGTGTCATAATATCACATTGCTGTGTCGTGTTCATTAATGACACTACTCTGTCAATCAAAGTCCCAGAGCTTCAGAAAGCAGTAGAGGCTGAGAGATAGTCCCTCTCAGTCACTACAGCAACAGTGGAAGGATACGCACCTCAGGGAAGTAGTCCTGAGGAAACTTCTCCTTCTCCAACATGGATGTGCTCTCTAGAGTGTCTGAGTAGATCTCTTTCCCAACCACCTTCTTGAATTTCTTGGCTGTGGGGAAAAACACAGACAGAAAGCCAGAGGCCGTATTAATACAACACTAGCTCGTCTTAAGAGCACGATTCAAACCTACTAACGTCACAAAACAGTGTTGTGGAGATCTAGATTCTAGATGTCGTCATGCACGCATAAAGCAAGGGCTTCATCAGCCTACTACTCCACCTGCTGGTTGTTCGTGGAAGTATAAGGGAACTCCTAGGTGAAGCAACAGATTCTCCACGCCGACCCAGTAGAAATTCAGGTTGTGTGTTGTACTTACAAGTAGGCCTTAAATGATCTAAGGTGAACCAAACAGCGTGACACCGTGTCCCACACTCATGGGATCAGTGTCAGAGAGCTTGACATGCCAAACCATTTTGACCTCTCGGATCATTTTTAGCCTTTTGAACACTCCTAAATTGGTAGAACTAAAGGGTGAGCATGTTTTCCTCAGCGGGTAAAAGGCTGAAAATATCTTTGAGGTAAAAACAGTTCAAGATCTCTGAACCTGAATCCTAGGAGTATGTCACGGCGTCGCTATTCGGTTCACCTCAACATTGGATCATCTAAGGCATCCATGTTGTATTTCATTTATTTTTTATTTAACTAGGCAAGTCAGTTAAGAACAAATTATTTTTTCTACACCGACCAAACCCGGACGACGCTGGGCCAATTGTGCGCCGCCCTATGGGACTCCCAATCGCAGCCGGTTGTGATACAGCCTGGATGTATCATGTAACCACAACACATAACCTGAACTGGGGTCAGAGCCTGAAAACGTCTCCCGCATTCACCTGACGTCTGGACCCGTTTCCATAAAGCGTCACAGAGTAGCAGTGCCGATCTAGGATCAGTTTGGACTTTTGGATTATTCTGAAATGGACAGGAGGGAGCTGATCAGCAATCCTACTCTGAGACACTTAATGAATACGGGTCAATGGAAAATGTGGCATTGTTCTTTACCAAAGAAGCAGGTGTAATAATTGACATCTTCCACATAGTTCAAGTATTTATTCAGTCCAGTAGCATCTTGTAAAGCGTAAATGAGGAGGAGCGTGCTGTTATCCAGGGGGTTTGACGGGTGAGGGTGTGTGTGTGTCTGTGTCTGTATGCTTGTGAGTGAGTGTGCATCCATGTCTGAATGCTGCATGCGTGTGTGTGTGTCCTCCCCCTCGCCCTATCCTTCACTGGTGGTGAGAGGATGGTGTAAATGGTGACTCTGGTGTAATGGGAACAACTTTGCGGCTCCACATCTATATCCCCTCTTTAATTAGCCTGGCCGCCGGGCCCCTGGCCCTCTGACACCCCGGGCTGATGAGAGGGCTGTAACTGTCCAATAACCTCCGTACACAATTACCGTGGAGCCCGAAAACCCATGAATTAAATCCTCATATTAATAAGCATTACCATTCTATCTATCGCTTCTGAACATTATCCTCCCCCTGCCAATCTCAACCTCACTGGTTTTGATGGAAGCGGTGATGGAAGCAGTGGAATGTAGGGTGTTATATGGAGGAGGGTATGTGAGAGGGCAGGGGTAGAGATTTCATTGGGGGGGAGACTCACCTTTGAAATCAAACTGGTGGATGTTTTTCAAGGACTCGTGAAGAAAGTAGCAACTTCCTAGTGCCTGGAAGATAGAGAACGCATGAGATTTAGGAGAATTGTTAACAAACCATTTAGTCAGAGATTCTTGGAAATAACCTGGGACTAACTAACCACAAAATATTACTAAGCAATAGAAGCAAAGATTGGTTCCAAGTAGTCCAAGCACCATTGATTTGTAGAGTTTTGCTGTGTAGAGGGCAACAGATCACACACACTAATCATTCCAGGCAACAGATCACACCACTGTTCAGTTTATGTACAGTATTTTCCCACAGCAGATATTGAATTAAAGCGGTCAATCGAATATACAGTGCATTCGAGTTCTCAGACCCTATATTTGGTACAAGGCTTCCTGAAGAATAAATAATTCCAGCTTTTCAAAGGACAAATTCAGATGGACTTTGGAACAGCCAAAGATCTACTTCAATAGGATTAAAATCTTAATTTCTGAAAGAACAATCACAAAGTTTCCCCAGTCTGTAGACAACCCAAACAAACTGTGGGGGAAAAAAATAATGCAGGGGATTTGATGCGGTTCACAGTCCACTACACGCTTTCTCTGTGCTTTTTACATCTAGGCAATAGAGGAAAAGCCTGCTCTCAATCCGCTGGGGCTTGGAGATAGCGAGCCCTCAGCCCTTGCTTGAGGATAATTCTGTCATTGGTCCTGCTGCACGCAACCCTCCTCTCTCCTCCTACACTGCAGCATGTAGAGAATAGAGAGACAAAAAAGGAGGAAATAGATATTAGGGAGAGAAGAAAAAAAATACACTGGATGACAACACGAAAGTGAGCCCAGTTCAGAATTGTGCAAGTCGTGGAATGGTTAGTGGCCGGACAAGGAAGGGCTTGAGAGAGAGAGAGAGAGCACGGCAGAGAGAGAGAGAGAGAGCACGGCAGAGAGAGAGAGAGAGAGAGAGCACGAGAGAGAGAGAGAGAGAGAGAGCACGAGAGAGAGAGAGAGAGAGAGAGCACGAGAGAGAGAGAGAGAGAGCACGAGAGAGAGAGAGAGAGAGAACGGCAGAGAGAGAGAGAGAGCACGGCAGAGAGAGAGAGAGAGAGAGAGAGAGAGAGAGAGAGAGAGATAGAGAGAGGGAAACAGAATGAGAGAGAGAGACGTAAGTCTCCTTAGAGGGGAGGAGACATACGGCAGAGGGAGAAAAGGACAGAGGGAGAGAGAGAGAGAGGATTTAGTCTGATTTTGTGCCGTTTTCCTTTTAGGGGCGGAGCAGACACCCTCTCTGGCAGGGGGAGAGTTTGGGGGCTCGGCAGCCAGAACCTGCATTATTTATGAGCGCCGGCACATCTTGAGATTAAACATTTGCCGATTTGTCAAAAGCACAAACATGAGGTCATGCCCATCTCCTTGACATAGAAGTTCATCCAACGGAAAACACTGTCGCACATTTAATTGATGAGAACAGCGGCTGGTGACCCAAACCCACTGCCATGCACCGCTCTTTCATTCCATCTTCCTCCCTCCTTTTTCAGAAGGAGGACAAAAAAGCGAGGGATGGATTGAAAGCAGTAGGACTCGAGGTCAACTTTCCCCTCAGCAGGAGGACGGCTTCCAGGAAGGGCCCCCTTTTTATTTCCCATAGCTTTTCTTTATGTTCTTTTTCACCTCAAACTGCCACGGACAGAGTGAGAGAAAGAGAGGGGGACATTAGGGGGGTGAGGGAGGGAAACTGTGCTAGATGTCAAAATGACACCACTGTTGTTGTTGTTTTTGTTGCTGCAGTCTGGATATTTGGAATGAATCCAGAATAAATAGTAAGTAAGCTAAAATATGAGTCGAAATATGAATTTCAATCACCATTAAAACATTTCTAACCCACCTGACTTTATGTTCAATTCCTCAAACATCATAACATTCTGTTGGTTGAGCCTATAGTCAACAAAGAATCCAAATGGAATCGAAAAAGGCCTGGGTTTGCTTGTTTAGTGCACAGGTAGGCCTAAGCCACAGCATCACCCTCCCATCAATCTACACATAATACCCCATAATGACAAAACAAAAACAGGTTTAGATATTTTTGCAAATGTATTAAAAATATCGAATTAGAAATTACATTTACAGAAATATTCAGACCGTTTACTCAGTACTTTGGTGAAGCACCTTTGGCAGCAAATACAACCTTGATACTTCTTGGGTATGACACTAAATGCTTGGCACACCTGTATTTGGGGAATTTCTCCCATTCTTCTCTGCAGATCCTCTCAAGCTCTGTCAGGTTGGATGGGGAGCGTTGCTGCACAGCTATTTTCAGGTCTCTCCAGAGATGTTAGATCGGGCTCAAGTCCGGGCTCTGGTGCCTTTTGGCAAACTCCAAGCGGGCTGTCATCTGCATTTTACTGAAGAGTGGCTTCCTCCTGGCCAATCTACCTGATTGGTGGAGTGCTCCAGAGATGGTTGTCCTTCTAGAAGGTTCTCCCCTCTCCACTCTGGAGCTCTGTCAGAGTGACCATCGGGTTCTTGGTCACCTCCCTGACCAAGGCCTTTGTCCCCTGATTGCTCAGTTTGTAGAGCGGTCAGCTCTAGGAAGAGTCTTGGTGGTTCCAAACATCTTCCATTTAAGAATGGAGGCCACTGTGTTCTTGGGGACCTTCAATGCTGCGGAAATGTTTTGTTACCCTTCCCCAGATCTGTGCATCAACACAATCCTGTTTTGGAGCTCATTGGACAACACCTTCGATCTCATGGCTTGGTTTTTGCTCTGACATGCACTGCAAACTGTGAAACCTTATATAGACAGGTGTGTGTCTTTCCAAATCATGTCCAATCAATTGAATTTACTACAGATAGACTTAAAAAATAAAAAATAAAATAAAAAACATTTAAAGGATGATCAATGGAAACAGGACGCACCTGAGCTCCACTTCAAGTCTCATAGCAAAAGGTCTGAATACTTATGTAAATAAGGTATTTCTGTTTTTGATACATTTGCAAACATTTCTGAAAACCTGCTTCCGCTTCATCATTATGTGCTACTGTGTGTAGATTGAGGGAAAAATGTATTTAGTCCATTTTAGAATAAGGCTGTAACGTAACAAAATGTGGAAAGAGTCAAGGAGTCTGAATTATTTCCGAATGCACTGCATGTGCAATCACGAGAAATCTACTAAACCTCTAGCATAATAGATATTTATTTGGCATGGGGGTTCAAAATGGACCGGCTGGTCTTATTCTTGCTCCCTCCTCATGAAGAACCGATTATATTAGCGGGCTGCAATTAATCCATTTGTCTCCGAACATGACAGGCTCAAAATATGAATTAGAGCCTGACTGCGCGGACAGGATATGCTTATCTTTTACCAGTGGCTTTACAATGGCCTGTGTCAAGCGTATATTTGTCCCGTACCACTATATTGACTCGCTGCCAGATTCCCTTGAAATAATTAAAAGTATATTTTACATATTTATAAAGCCCACTGTCACAACGGCTACTTAATTTTCCATTAGTAAAATGCACTCTATTAAGTGCAACAGGCAAGGGCCAAGAGGAGCTAGGGGAAATGAGTAATGACCATAATTGTAGACAGAAAGACAATAACCCGAGCCATAAAATCCAGGTTTTATTGCCCACGCTGGTATCTCTTATCGGGAGTTGTAATCGGCCACACCGCTCAGACGAGATAACCACTCTAACACAATGGAAGCTGTATCGGTGTGTGTGTGTGTGTGTTACAGACAGAGAGGGAGAGATAGAGTGAGACAGAGAGAGAGAGAGAGAGAGAGAGAGAGCACACAGGCAGTTGACATTTCCAATAACCCTAGTAGATAGGGGCTGGCCTAGTGGAAAATAGAGAGTTGAGAGGTCCAGAAGCCTGCATAGTCTGTTCCACTGAGTGCTTTATCGATACTGTGCTTCAGGAATTAGTTATAGTAGAGGAATATAAGTACGGAATCATGACCTCTAATGGATTTTCTGCATTTAATATGAAAAATGAGCCATAAAGCAAACATAAAAGTAATCATTTTTCTCCATTCCGCCCTGAGGGAGCACGGTCTGTCCCAAGAGTAGCCTCAGTCCCGTGTCACAGTGCACTTCTGGGGGCAAATACCATACTGTCCTCAAGCCACCGGCGGTGCAATGCACCGAATTCCCTGAGGAGCATTTTGAGACAAAGTGACAGGGAGACAGAGAGTGACACACACAACCATCGGAGGAGCCCTTTATCAAGTAAGATGAATAAGGCAAGTTCCAAACAGGGACAGAATGGATAGTACGCACTACTGTCAGAAGTGACAGTTCAAATGGGACTTGTGTTATCTATGGTAATGGATGGCTGTAGTGCACCTGCTCTGGGAGCGAAGGATAGCGCATCTCTATAGGTTTTCTATAACATTTTATTTCCCCATCTAAAATGTGTGCCCTGCCGGTTCCAGGCAGGCCAAATGAAATGTGGAGATGGGCCGTTCAACTTTACCAACAGCAGTTCTCTCGGTGTCCTTGCAAAGTCCCCTCGTCTGTCAAGTGACACGTGAACACACACACAGGGCACACACGCGCACGTATATTCACATGCACACACGCTTGTGGGCTCAGACACATCATATAGTTCACGCGCATACATGTACACACACACACACACAACGGCAACACAGCGTTTTCAGATGCAAACGGTTTGTGCGATATACTGTCATGATTGAACTGTGTTGCCATGCATCAAAAGCACAGGCGAGCCACAGTCAATCATACGCTTGGTGCATGAACATGGAAACGGACTAAGCTAATGGGTACACAATTCACTCATTGGTTGCCGTGCAGATAGTCTTCAACCAACCTCACACTACAATATTATCAAACATCCCTAAGATACTGTAAATGAAACAAGATCGCCCCACAACAATATTTACTCAATGCCTCATGTCTATAATGAACACACAGCATTGTATTTTACACGTAAGCCCTACTTTGAACTAGCAATACATTCTATGGCATTATTTCAACGGTTATCTTGACCAGACAGACAGGGCGCGATGAGCGCACTAGACCACTTGCTATTCAGGGCTCACTATACGCCTTCTGTGAGGAGAGCTCTGCACAAATCTCCAATACTGCACAAACAGGCTGTTTGTCATCCTGTGCAATGAAAACACCCGGGCAGGAGAAAGCGTCAATAGAAGGCTTGCTTTTCAGCAGAGAAATACAGATCGAGACCGCTTTAGTACCCCCCCGCCCCCCAACCCCCCCACGCCATATGTGTTTGCCAAGCACCACTCACAGTCCAATTGATTGAGTATTCAGAGTATTGAGCCACAGTGTCTATTATTCATCGTCTGGTGGAATGGCCTGACTGGATACACAGACAAAACTCTCATTAAAAGTTATTCTGTCACTTCCTCTTATTTGAAAACAGGCTGGATGTTTAGCCATCGATCATTTCCTGAAGGAGCCCTCGTTTATGGGGGGGGGGACTTTTAGAAGACGATGGGTGCCATAAGTATTGGACATGGTGCACATTGTGTGTGTGTGTGTGTGTGTGCATTCTCACAGGGGAAATGGATCTTCCAAAGAAATACAAGGGTGTTTTCTTATGAGGCAATGAATTGTTCTTAGCTGGATAAATAAAGATGAATGCTAAATGCTAAGTCATTGAGTATAAATTATCTTTCTAGAAATGATTCTCTTTGTTCATACTTCACATTCCATAGGGTCATCATCTGTCAAAGTGGCAACCTAAGCAACTACCAGTTAAGCAACCCTACAACTGTGGCCAAATATCTTGGCTCCCTTGCACTTTTCTTAAATAATTCCCTATTTCTTCTTCAAAAAATAAAATAATAACAGGTCTCCACAACTTATTGGATTTTCAACAGATCCAATTTCAGCAGATCCAATGTATTGGTGGGAAACAAGTTTAATTATAATTGAATTAAAATTAGAATTTAGAAAATAAAAACAAATGACATTGGCCCACTGGAGCTAGTACTTGGTTCAACAGCATTCGGCCAAGATATCTGCCGACAAATGCTTCTAGTAGCCATCAATGAGTCTGCTGCACCATTCTACTGGCAATTTGGTCCATTCTTCAGCCGCAAACTGCTCCAATTCTTCGACCAACTACAGTTTTCAGATCTCGCCATAGGTTTTTGATGGGATTCAGAGCTGAACTGATCTCTGGCCTGATCTGGACAGTTCAGCATTTCTTCTTGAACCATTCCGGGGCGCTTTTTTTTTATCATTTGGCCACAAATGTATGTACATGCAGTTATTTAGTACTTAAGCTTCCTCTTAAGTATTTTTGGGGAAAATATAATTACAATCAATGGTAAGAGGTATGTAACTACAAGTGCTAACACACTTACTGCACAACAATGACATACGTTACCCCTTATAGTTACTCCGAAATAACGTCTAGATAACAAAGTGTTGCGATATCTTGAAACAATCCAGGGAGAAAACGTTAAACGTGAACAGATCCTGGATGAGCCCCCCCAAAAACCAGGAAATGTTTTGAGTGCTAGATCCTAGAATTACTTTAAGTCCCTTTAAAACCATAACACTGATCCTGGCAGGAACGGTCTGTCTGAGAGAGTTTAGGCCCCTATGCTCGCAGGGAAGAGAGCTGGTCAACTTCTGGAAAGCAGAAAGCAGCTCCCGCATACTATTCTAAAATCCCAGAGAGAACTCGAGTGACATGCACACATGATTGATCTCCAAAAATCACAGATTTTATTTTTGAAGAAAATATTATGGATGGGTCTAAACAAGGACGTAAATGGCCCAACCCACTGCAACGGCCTGACCTGCCAACAACCCAACTCCGCTCCCAAGTTCGGCTGCCTCCTTGGGAAATATTGTGCATTCATTTAATTTCGTCTCCCCTCCAACATCCAATGGTAGAAGTTAATTAAATTGCTTGTCCATTGTGTTCATCCACTTACAAAGTTAATGATATTGTGCCTAGGAATTAAAGACCGTTTTATAAAGCGTGCGGGATGGGAGCTGGCAGGCACTACATTGCCCAGTTGAACCCTGTCAGTCCGTGGGCTGATGGACCCTCTAATTAGCGCTGAAATGGATGCTTCCATCTGCCAATTTCCTGCCATGCTCATCAGTCGTAGCAGTCGCTCCCCTAACCTGCCCGCTGGAGGGGTCTGAAGCAGTATAACCATCACGGCAATGACATTCAACAGAGCAAATCAAATAACAAATATGCATAACACGACTCAGACTTTTAAAGAGGCTTCTAATTAGTTGTGTCTTTGCTCGGTATAATACCATTGGTTTCTTAGTGATATAGATTGAAGAGAATAATAACTTCATTAAAAAAGGTTTGATGCAAGTACATAATAGCACACCTTGTTTCCATTTTCAAAGGAGGTTGCTTTAATAAATAGTCATTTGGTGAAATGAAGAATAAGAACACACCGTGGGGCGTGGTATAAGTAGTTTTCTGATTGTACATGAACCTTTTTAGAAAATCCTTGCTGCATCCTTGAACTCAAGGAAGTAAAAGTAGCTTACTTTAACATAAACACAAATATCAATTAGAATATTAGTTCTCCAAATTGCACTCATTGAATGAGTTTTACAAGTGGCCCAATTTTCGGAGCAGGAGCAAAAGCCCGTTAAAAAGGCAAGATTCGTGTTTGTATATTCCAACTCCATATTTACTAATACTGTACAGCAACTTCAGCATATTTTAACGAGGGTATAAAATCAGGACATCAATGTAAATTACATTTTCACCTGTAATGCCTGTTATACCGCTGATCTGCCTAATGGTTGGGGAGTGTGCAAGCCCAGCTCAATGGCAGATGGACACATTTGCATAAGCTAATTATTAAAAAGTTAAAATACGTACAACACAATCAAGTTCTGAACTGCGGCGCTAAGATGGAAGGCATTCATCACTTAATTCTTACAACTGCCCTTCTTGTTTTTATTGTAGCATCTCATACACAAAGCATGTGTACGTAATCTAGGTGGAAGGCTATCTTGAAATCTGAGGAAAACGATACCGAAGAACTGTCAACATCTCCTGTGCTACTCCCGCTTCAAGAATTTTTGACCACTGCTACTCCCCCTTCCGGGACAGCTACAAGGCCCTCCGCCGCCCTACCTTGAGCAAATCACGCCTCCATTTAGCTCCTTCCCGTCCTGTAGGCAGAAACTTATACAGGAAGTACCCGTGGTAAGGACGGTTCAACGTTGGTCTGACCATCGGAATCTATGCTTCAAGAATGTTTTGATCACGCGGACTGGGAAATTTTCCGGATTGCCTCTGAAAACAGTATTGACGTATTTCACTGGCTCGGTGACCGAGTTCAACAGGAAGTGAGAATGTTGTTCCCACTGTGACAACTTATCCAAACAAAAAAAACGTGGATAGATGGCAGCATTCTCGCATAACTAAAAGCGCGAACCACCACATTTAACCATGGGAAGTTGGACATGTACAAGGTGGAGTCGCAATATAACGCTTCAAGATGTATGTGGCAGGGACTCCAGACAATCACGGATTATAAAGAGAAAGCCAGCCATGTTGAGGACACCGACGCCTCGCTCCCGGACAAGCTAAGAACCTTCTTCGCCCGCTTTGAGGAAAACACAGAGCAGCCGACGTGGGCCACCACCGCTCACGAGGCACAGTAAGCTTTCGTTCTCTGTGGCTGACGTGAATAAGACATTTTAGCATGTTAACCCTGGCAAGGTTGCCAGCCCAGATGGCATCCCAAACCAGAGCATGCACAGACTAGCTGGCTGGAGTGTTTAAGGAATTATTAAACCTCTCCCTATCCCAGTCTATTTTCTCAAGATGTCCACCATTGTTCCTGTACCCAAGAAAGAGAAAGTAACTGAACTAAATAGTCATCACCCCATAGCACTCACTTCTGTCATCATGAAGTGCTTTGAGAGGCTAGTTAAGGATCATATCACCTCCACCTTACCTGACACCCTATACCAAATACAATTTGCATACTGCCCCAACAGATCCCCGGATGACGCAATCGCCATCGCACTGCCCTATCCCATCTGCACATAAGGAATACAACTAAGAATGCTGTTCATTGACTACAGCTCAGCCTTCAACACCATAGCGTCCTCCAAGCTCATCACTAAGCTTGGGACTCTGGGTCAGAACCCCGCCCTTTGCAACTGGCTCCTGGACTTCCTGACAGGCAGACCCAAGGTGGTGAAAGTAGGCAACAACACCTCCGCCATGCTGATCCTCAACACGGGGCCCCACAGGGGTGCGTGCTCAGCCCCCTCCTGTACTCCCTTTTCACCCATGACTGCGTGGCCATGCAGTTCTTGGTCACCTCCCTGACAAAGGCCCTTCTCCCCCGATTGCTCAGTTTGGCTGCAAGGCCAGCACTAGGAAGAGTCTTGGTGGTTCCAAACTTCTTCCATTTAAAAATGATAAACCACTGTGTTCTTGGGGACCTGCAGAAATGTTTTGGTACCCTTCCCCAGATATGTGCCTCATGGCTTGGTTTTTGCTCTGACATGCAATGTTAACTGTGGGACCTTATATAGACTGGTGTGTGCCTTTCCAAATCATGTCCAATCAATTGAATTTACCACAAGTGTACTCAAATCAAGTTGTCGAAACATGAAGGATGATCAATGGAAACGGGATGCACCAGAGCTCAATTTCAAGTCTCATAGGAAAGGGTCTGAATACTTGCGTAAATAAGGTATGTTCTATTTGTAAGTATTTAGACACCCTTTCCACATTTTGTTACCTTACCTGACAGAGCTTGAGAGGATCTTCAGAGAAGAATGGGAGAAACTCCCCAAATATAGGTGTGCCAAGCTTGTAGCGTCATACCCAAGACGGCTTGAGGCTGTAATCGCTGCCAATGGTGCGTCAACAAAGTATTGAGTAAAGGGACTCAATACTTAAGGAAATGTGATATTTCATGTTTTTTTGTGTTTTTTGCAAACATTTCTTAATACCTGTTTTTGCTTTATCATTATAGGGTATTGTGTGTAGATTGATGAGGGGGGGGGGGGAAATTATCAAATTCAGTATCCGGCAGTAACGTTATTTTTTTTTGAAAAAGTCAAGGGGTCTGAATACTTCCTGAAAATGTGGAAAAAGCCACTGTATATTTATATTCGCGGACTCCTGTATATTTATATTCTTGGACTCCGACATTGCTCGTAAAATGTTATTTCGTCATATCTTTCCGTAGAATTTGGGGATTTGTGGGTATTGTTTCGTATTGTTAGTTAAAGTATGCTGCATTGTTGGAGCAAAAAAAAACAACAACAACAAAACAAAAAAAGCATTTCGCTGCACCTGTGCTAACATTGTGAAATATGTGTAGGCAACCAAATTTTATTTAAACTGGAAACAGTTATTCACATGAAAGGTCTGACTGGGAACAAGTAATCCCTTAACTTAATGTTGAAGATAAGCAGGATTTTAGGAGTTTTAACCGGCCATGAAGCATCTCAGAGTACAAGGAAGGTTTGCTAAGGTCAGACAACTCCTCAGCAGTTGTATCACTCGCTAGCTGTCCTATAGCTAGAATATGAACACTAGAGAACAGTATATACAGTTGAAATCGGAAGTTTACATACACTTAAAACTCGTTTTTCAACCACTCCCCAAATATCATGTTAATAAACTATAGTTTTGGCAAGTCGGTTAGGACATCTACTTTGTGCATGACAAGTCATTTTCCCACTGTATCACAATTCCAGTGGGTCAGATGTTCACATTCACTAAGTTGACTGTGCCTTGAGACACCTTGGAAAATTCCAGAAAATTATGCCATGGCTTTAGAAGCTTCTGATAGGCTAATTGACATCATTTGAGTCAATTGGAGGTGTATCTGTGGATGTATTTCAAGGCCTACCTTCAAACTCAGTGCCTTTTAGCTTGACATCATGGGAACATCTAAAGAAATGAGCAAAGACCTCAGAAAAAACATTGTAGACCTCCACAAGTCTGGTTCATCCTTGGGAGCAATTTCCAAACGCCTGAAGGTACCACGTTCATCTGTACAAACAATAATACGCAAGTATAAACACCATGGGACCACGCAGCCGTCATACCACTCAGGAAGGAGACGTGTTCTGTCTCCTGGAGATGAATGTACTATGGTGCGAAAAGTGCAAATCAATCACAGAACAACAGTAAAGGACCTTGTGAAGATGCTGGAGGAAAACATTCTCTCTATCCACAGTAAAACAAGTCCTATATCGACATAACCAGAAAGGCCGCTCAGCAAGGAAGAAGCCAATGCGCCATAACCACCATAAACAAACCAGACTACAGACAAAGACTGTACTTTTTGGCGAAATGTCCTCTGGTCTGATGAAATAAAAATAGAACTGTTTGGCCATAATGACCATCGTTATGTTTGGAGGAAAAAGGGGGAGGCTTGCAAGCCAAAGAACACCATCCCCACCGTGAATCACGGGTGTGGCAGCATCATGTTGTGGGGGTGCTTTACTGCAGGAGGGACTGGTGTACTTCAGAAAACAAATTGCATCATGAGGGAGGAACATTATATGGATATATTGAAGCAACATCTCAAGACATCAGTCAGTAAGTTAAAGCTTGGTTGCAAATGTGTCTTCCAAATGGACAATGACCACAAGCATACGTCCAAAGTTGTGGCAAAATGGCTTAAGGATAAAGTCAAGGTATTGGAGTGGCCATCACAAAGTCCTGACCTCAATCCTATAGAAAATGTGTGGACAGAACTGCAAAAGTGTGTGCGAGCAAGGAGGCCTGCAAACCTGACTCAGTTACACCAGCTCTGTCAGGAGGAATGGGCCAAAATTCACCCAACTTATTGTGAGAGGCTTGTGGAAGGCTACCCAAAACATTTGACCCAAGTTAAACAATTAAGGCAATGCTACCGAATACTAATTGAGTGTACGTAAACTTCTGACCCATTGGGAATATTATGAAGGGGGAAAAAAGCTGAAATAAATAATTCCCTCTAATATTATTCTGACATTTCACATTCTTAAAATAAAAAGTGGTGATCCGAACTGACATAAAACAGGGACTTTTTACCTGGATTAAATATCAGGAATTGTGAAAAACTGAGTTAAATGTATTTGGCTAAGGTGTATGTAAACTTCCAACTTCAATTGTACCTATATACTAATTAAGAACATGGCACTACCTATGCAACTATATACGACAACAAAATGTAACACTCATTTGGTGACAAACAGGATAGCATAGTAACTCAGACAACACGACTTCGAGGGAATTGCATGATATCTGTAGCCCACCCAAGGTCAAAGTCCAATTTCCTAATTACAGCAGACAGACATCCATAAGGCGACATGAAAGGATGTCCCTTCTTCATCCGAAATGTAATCTTCCTTTGAAACCCATCTTCAAATAAACCGGTGATAACCACTTTCTTTAAGTAAATATGCGGTTATGGGAATAACGAGATTATCTTTTTAAAAGGATACGCAGATGATGAATATTATCTGCATTATTAAAATGAAAAATGGCCTAAAAATGAAGGGAAAAAAATCAAAAGGCTAAACCATCGAGGCATCCATTAGTAATTAAAATGACATTACCTCCCCCTCTCTTTGGTTCGGCCCAATGCACGGCTGCCAAGGCCATTATTCAATTGTTTCGGATGCTGGAGATAAAATGCCTTTAATATACTTATGCTCATTAATGTAAATCATATTTATCTATGGATGTCCAATAATCAAAAAGAATATTTCAACTTGTAATTTTTTTTCTCTTCAAAAAGTATTCCCATTAGGGGAACTAGATGGTCCTGCAAATGACAAGTCTTTGAGCCCATTGATTATTTTCTTTGGCTTTGGGAGAAGGCTGCTAATGTTGTCATGGACGGTTCATCAATCTAGATTGTTATTGGATTTAATATCTGGCCTATTCCTGTAGGTTCATTTGTGATATTCCTTATTGGATTAGAATCATACAGGGCGAAAACTTAATTTAAACACGTGAAACTAGTTAAATAGTTTGCATTGACTTAGCTATATTGCTCTTGCACTTAACGCTGTAAGTTCATTCATGGCTTATGACATGTGCAGCTCACCATGCAAGAGCAACCACTGACAGTGTACGCTTTCTACGTCAATGCCGTTCATTGAGCAACGTCCCATCCCTCAAAGGATGCTGGGATAGCAATCAGTGGCGTGACGTCAGTTGGGCAGGTCATCAGTCAGTAAGGGGCCACAGGCAGCACCTTTGATTTTGTCCCTTTCCCATGCTGCCGGTGGTGACAGGATATGGCCTTGCAATGACGAAGTGGCCTCCTTGGCTGTCCAATGAGATACAGCTCTATTGCCAGGGACAACAATTAAATATTTATTAGTTTGGGGCATCTTCGCGGAATCCGTCAATCAGTTCCAGAAAGGGATTTATCAGAATGTACCCCATACCCCGTACCCCATATCTCTGCATCAACAACCCTTCCTACTCCCTCCATAAGGACACAACTCTTCCGGAACGTCGCCCCACTCGTACACCATTTCATGAACAATTTATATGGTGGTTGAGGGTGACACGTTTAAGGGACAATTAATGGGCTTGTACAGTGTATGGGAGCAGTGTGTCTCTCCTTGGACCTGAGGACTTGTCGTTCTCTGAGCCAGGACAGCAGAGGGACTCAACCGTTGGAAGACTGGTTTCAGTTATGAGGGCAAAGACCAAAAATATTTCTCAGGGCAAAAAAAATAAGCAGCTTTCACATTGATACTGGAAGAGGCGTTTCTCGGAGCACAAACAGTGACCACAGGACCGTGAAGCTTTAGCGGAGCCACCAAAACACATGCAGTCGGTCGGCTCGGCTAAGACCCGGTCTGGTCCCTTTTTGTGGCCTCTTTGTCTTTATGTAAAAACCAATGCTCGCCGATGATGTGTTATGTAAAATTCCCGTGGCTTGATTTAAATGGTTGGATATCCTCCATGCTAGCTTAGTTATACTCCAGTGCATCGACCCAAGAGCCACATGGCTGCAGCATGAAAAGCCAAATGTAAATGGCAGCCCCAGTCCCTTAGATAACAGAAATTATGTCATGCCTTTTTTTTGTATTATAATAATAATAAATATAAAACCGGAACAACAGAGCGAGGGGGACTTTTCTTAAGCAGATGTTCTTTCTTATGCGGACAAATCGCAGCATCAATCGGACCCATTCCTGGCCCCCATAAGACAGCATTAAGATGTAAGTGAGCTAAAGACCTGAGCCAGGGGTGAGGGCGGCAGCAGTCTGCTCTCCTTAAATACAACAGCCCGAAAAGGGAGAATATATGCCTATATGCGGTCTCAAGTGCCCTCTGTGTGCTCCTTTCAACACTCTCCAGATGACAGTGATGCACTGAATATCATTAGGTCATGTGAGGAGAGTAGAGGTGAAATAAAGGCAACTACTCAAATCAAAGAGCCAAATTTCAAATCTGGATAATGTCAGTGTTTTCCACAAGCCCTGTTGTCAGCTATACAGCCGATTACTGAGTGATTTTCAGCCGGGTACACTTTCCACTTAAATTAACTGGGCTACTTTTCAATTCGCTAGTCAGAAGAAAGTATGCCAAGCCTTCATCCGCTAGAATGAACGATTGAATCTTCTAGCGAACTTTTGATAGGACAGGTGCCTGACAGTCACAAAGTGAGAGATGACAAGGAAACACCGCTGGCTTGACAGTCTGATGTCTATCCCGTGTCTCAGTGACAGTGTGTTGTGTGCTCTGTCTGTGCAGTCAAATTTCTACACACAGGGAGAGGGCATGAATTTGCACGTCCCATATAATGTGGTAACGATAAGTCAAAATCCACTGAGCCTACTGTTTTTTTGGCACATTCATTTATTTTCTTTCGCGTTCAGGGTTCGACATTAACGGTGGCCGCTGGGGCCAGTAAAGACACGTCAGGCCAGTGGCTCTCGTCAGTCACTAGCCCAACATAACTTTTCAGTGCATTTTTGCATTTCAGTTGAACATTCACCTGCTCTGTCGCAGTTTATCATTGAAAGCCATTGACGACTACACACGTAGAAGCAATAAATACAATGCTATTCTCAGGAATAGAGTATTTGTATTGCTAAATTATATTACACAACTTTTTAATACACAATAATAAGCAAGTGTCATAATAATCATGGTAACCAAATGTAGACTATTAGTAGCTGAATATAGAGAGAAAGAGTGCCAGCCAATCGGTCATGACCACAACGCATTAACAACTATACCATGTCTGGACCAGTAGAAATTCTGTTCGGGCCAGTATGGGAGTTGTGGCGCAAAGGGTACTCACTGTGCTTTAATTGATGAACAGCAAGCTTGAGTAGTTTAAAAGTCGATTTCATATATCCTTGCCATTCATAAATCATACGTAGTTATACTGTATGTCCATGGTATCACATCGGGGCAAGTAAACTAAAGATTGTTTGTACTTTCGATACAACAAAGCAAATTTGAGGAAAATGCCACCGAAGTTCTACCAACACATTACCTGTAGTACTCGCGCTGGGAAAACACTCGACGGTGACGGAGTTCATCAGGAAATGTAGAGGGGATGTTGTTCCCACAGTGACAAGGTTGAATACGGTTGAATACAAACAGTGTAGTTATTCCCTCCGTAAAGCAAAAAGTCAGAACAGAGAACAAGTGGAGTCGCAATTCAAAGGCTCAGACACGTCGTACAGTTGAAGTCGGAAGTTTACATACACCTTAGCCAAATACATTTAAACTTAGTTTTCCGCAATTCCTGACATTTAATCCTAGTAAAAAAACTCCCGGTATTAGGTCAGTTAGGATCACCACTATTTCAAGAATGTGCTTCTACACCTGCATTGCTTACTGTTTGGAGTTTTAGGCTGGGTTTCTGTACAGCACTTTGAGATATCAGCTGATGTAAGAAGGGCTACATAAATACATTTGATTTGATGTGAAATGTCAGAATAATAGGAGAGAATGATTTATTTGCTTTATTAGCTTTTATTTATTTAATCACATTCCCAGTGGGTCAGAAGTTTACATACACTCAATTAGTATTTGGTAGCATTGCCTTTAAATTGTTTAACTTGGGTCAAACGTTTTGGGTAGCCTCCCATAAGCTTCCCACAATAAGTTGGGTGAATTTTGGCCGATTCCTCCTGACAGAGCTGGTGTAACTGAGTCAGGTTTGCAGGCCTCCTTGCTCGCACACGCTTCTTCAGTTCTGCCCACACATTTTCTATAGGATTGAGGTCATGGTTTTGTGATGGCCACTCCAATACCGTGACATTGTAGTCCTTAAGCCATTTTGTCACAACTTTGGAAGTATGCTTGGGGTCATTGTCCATTTGGAAGACCCATTTGCAACCAAGCTTTAACTTCCTGACTGATGTCTTGAGATGTTGCTTCAATATAGCCACATAATGTTCCTCCCTCATGATGCAATCTATTTTGTGAAATGCACCAGTCCCTCCTGCAGCAAAGCACACCCACAACATGATGCTGCCACCCCTGTGCTTCACGGTTAGGAGGGTGTTCTTTGGCTTGCAAGCCTCCCCCTTTTTCCTCCAAACATAACAATGGTCATTATGGCCAAACAGTTCTATTTTGTTTCATCAGACCAGAGGACATTTCTCCAAAAAGTATGATCTTTGTCCTCATGTGCAGTTGCAAACCATAGTCTGGCTTTTTTATGGCGGTTTTGGAGCAGTGCCTTGTTCCTTGCTGAGCGGCCTTTCAGGTTATGTCGATATAGGACTCGTTTTACTGTGGATAGATACACCTTTGTACCGGTTTCCTCCAGCATCTTCACAAGGTCCTTTGCTGTTGTTCTGGGAATGATTTGCACTTTTCGCAACATAGTACGTTCATCTCTAGGAGACATAACGCGTCTCCATCCTGAGTGGTATGACGACTGCATGGTCCCATGGTGTTTATACTTGGGTACTATTGTTTGTAGAGATGAATGTGGTACCTTCAGGCGTTTGGAAATTATTCCCAAGGATGAACCAGACTTGTGAAGGTCTAGAATTTTTTTTCTGAGTTCTTTGCTGATTTCTTTTGATTTACCCATGATGTCAAGCAAAGAGGTACTGAGTTTGAAGGTAGGCCTTGAAATACATCTCCAATTGACTCAAATTATGTCAATTAGCCTATCAGAAGCTTCTATCAGAAGCTTCTAAAGCCATGACATAATTTTCTGGAATTTTCCAAGCTGTTTCAAGGCACATTCAATGTAATGTATGTAAACTTCTGACCCACTGGAATTGTGATACAGTGAATTATAAGTGAAATAATCTGTCTGTAAGCAATTGTTGGAAAAATGAAAAATAACCAACTTGCCAAAACTATAGTTTGTTAACAAGAAATTTGGGGAGTGGTTGAAAAATGAGTTTTAATGACTCCAACCTAAGTGCATGTAAATTACGAATTCAACTGTATGTGGCATGGTCTACAGACAATCACGGATTGGGAAAACCAGCCACGTCGCGGACACCGAAGTCTTGCTCCCAGACATGCTAAACACCTTCTTCGACCGCTTTGAGGATAACACCATCGATGTGGCTAGTTAAGGACCATCACCTCTACCTTACCTGACACCCTTGACCTACTTCAATATGCTTACCACCCCAATAGATCCACAGACGATGCCATTGCACTGCACACTATCCCACCTGGACAAGAGGAATACCTACTACAGCTCAGTCTTCAACACCATAGTATCCTCCAAGCTCATCATCAAGCTCGGGGCCCTGGGTCTGAACCCCGCCCTGTGCAACAGGGTTCTGGACTTCCTGACGGGCCGCCCCCAGGTGGTCAAGGTAGGAAACAACACCTCCACTTCACTGATCCTCAACACAGGGGCTCCACAAGGGTGCATACTCAGCCATACTCACCTACTCCCTGTGGCCACACACACTCCTCCAACTCAATTCAACAAGTTTGCAAACGATACATCCATAGTAGGCCTGATTTCCAAAAATGACGAGACAGGCAAGAGGGAGGAGGAGAGGGCCATGGTGGAGGAAAATAACCTCTCCCTCATCGTCAACAAAGCGACGGAGCTGTTAGTGGACTTCAGGAAACAGCAGAGGGAGCACGCCCCTATCCATTTGACGAGACCGCAGTTGAGGTGGAAAGCTACAAGTTCCTCTGCGTACACATCACTGACGATCTGAAATGGTCCACTCACACAGACAGTGTGGTGAAGGTGCAACAGTGCCACTTCAACCTCAGGAGGCTGAAGAAATATGGCTTGGCACCTAAGACCCTCACAAACTTTTACAGCTGCACAATTGAGAGCATCCAGTTGGGATGGAATCACCGCCTGGTACGGGAACTGCACCGCCCGCAACCGCAGGGCTCTCCAGAGGGTGGTACGGTCTTCCCAACGCAGCACTGGGGGCACACTGCCTGCCCTCTAGGACACCAACAGCACCCGATGTCACAGGAAGACCAAAAAGATCATCAAGGACACCAACGACCCGAGCCACGGCCTGTTCAACTCGCTATCATCCAGAAGGCGAGGTCAGTGCAAGTGCATCAAAGCTGGGACTGAAAAACAGCTATCTCAAGGCCATCACTAGCCAGATACCACCCGGTTACTCAACCCTGCACCTTAGAGGCTGCTACCCTAAATACATAGACATGGAATCACTGGTCACTTTAATAATGGAACACTAGTCACTTTAATAATATTTGCATACTGCTTTACTCATTTCATATGTATATAATGTATTCTATTCTACTGTATTTTAGTCAATGCCATTCCGACACTGCTCGTCCTAATATGTATATCCCTAAATTCCATTATTTTACTTTTAGATTTGTGTGGATTGTTGTGAATTGTTAGATATTACTGCACTGCTGGAGCTAGGAACACAAGCATTTCGCTACACGTGCAATAACATCCGCTAAATATGTGATTTGATTTGATTAGGACTTGCCAGACAGTGACGTTAAAGTGAGTGACTTGTCAGCAGCCTGCCGAATCGTATCTGTAAGAGAGCGGTTTATTTGGCTCCTTAACTTGCAAACAAGAGGTAGGTTAGTGGAGACATACCCTTTCTCTGGTCTAAAATATGATGAAAGTAAACAGATTGAATTGTTTTAAAAGTGATACTCAATGATACTTATATGGTATTTTCAAAGATATTACTGTAGGTCTACTGATTTAATCAAAGTGTTGACAACGGAGTAGTCAACTGCTACTCTCTGTGTAGCAAAGCCCATGTTTAACACCAGCTTCATTCTTCAATTATACCGCTATTGCAGATAGCTGAGCAAATAAACCTCTTAAAAGTAAGTGTGAAGCCTGTGAAAGTCAGCAGATTTACAGGATATTTTAAAGGCCCAGTGCAGTCAAAAGTATGTTTTTCCTGAGTTTCATGTCATATTGTACAACAGCTGATAAAACTAATACACATTATATATATATATATATATATATATATATATAAAAAATTGTAATCAATGTTATTTCCTGATAGTTGCAGGTTGAAATTTCAATCTAGCATTTGAATGTACCAGAGGCCCACCAAAAGAGAAAATGTCCACAAAAAAAACATACAATTTTGTTATTTGTGTGTATTGTTTTGTATTGTTAGTTAAAGTATGCTGCACTGTTGGAGCAACAAAAAACATTTCGCTGCACCTGTGCTAACATTGTGAAATATGTGTAGGCTACCAATCAAATTTGATTTAAACTGGAAACAGTTATTCACATGAACGCTCTGACTGAGAACAAGTAATCCCTTAATTTAATGTTGAGGATAAGCAGGATTTTGTAGGGGTTTTAACCAGCCATGAAGCATCTCAGAGTACAAGGAAGGTTTGCTAAGGTTAGACAACTCCTCAGCAGTTGTATCACTCGCTAACTGTCCTATAGCTAGAATATAAACACTAGATGCTTCATGACAAGAGAGAACAAACAGTATGTACAGTTGAAGTCGGAAGATTACATACACTTAAAACTCGTTTTTCAACCACTCCACACATTTCCTGTTAATAAACTATAAGTCAGTTAGGACATCTACTTGGTGTATGACAAGTAATTTTTCCAACAATTGTTTACAGACAGATAATTTCACTTATAATTCACTGTATCACAATTCCAGTGGGTCAGAAGTTTACATACACTAAGTTGACCTTTAAACAGCTTGGAAAATCCCAGAAAATGATGCCATGGCTTTAGAAGCTTCTGATAGGCTAATTGACATAATTTGAGTCAATTGGAGGTGTACCTGTGGATGTATTTCAAGGCCTACCTTCAAACTCAGTGCCTCTTAGCTTGACATCATGGGAAAATCTAAAGAAATCAGCCACGACCTCAGAAAAAAAATTCTAGACCTCGTTCATCTGTATAAACAATAGTACGCAAGTATAAACACCATGAGACCACGAAGCCGTCATACCACTCAGGAAGGAGACGCGTTCGGTCTCCTAGAGATGAACGTACTATGGTGCGAAAAGTGTAAATCAATCACATAGCAAAGGACCTTGTGAAGATACTGGAGGAAACAGGTATAAAGGTATCTATATCCACAGTAAAACAAGTCCTATATTTACATAACCTGAAAGGCCGCTCAGCAAGGAGGAAGTCAATGCTCCAAAACCCCCATAAAAAAGCCAGACTACGGTTTGCAACTGCACATGGGGACAAAGATTGTACTTTTTGTAAAAATGTCCTCTGGTCTGATGAAACAGAAATAGAACTGTTTGGCCATAATGAACATCATTATGTTTGGAGGAAAAAGGGGGAGGCTTGCAAGTGTGGCAGAATCATGTTGTGGGGGTGCTTTGCTGCAGGAGGGACTGGTGCACTTCACAAAATAGATGGCATCATGAGGGAGGAACATTATGTGGATATATTGAAGCAACATCTCAAGATATCAGTCAGGAAGTTAAAGCTTGGTTGCAAATGGGTCCTCCAAATGGACAATGACCCCAAGCATACTTCCAAAGTTGTGACAAAATGGCTTAAGGACAACAAAGTCAAGGTATTGGAGTGGCCATCACAAAGCCCTGATCTCAATCCTATAGAAAATGTGTGGGCAGAACTGCAAAAGTGTGTGCGAGCAAGGAGGCCTGCAAACCTGACTCGGTTACCTGACTCAGTTACACCACCCAACTTATTGTGGGAAGCTTGTGGAAGGCTACCCAAAACATTTGACCCAAGTTAAACAATTAAGGCAATGCTACCGAATACTAATTGAGTGTATGTAAACTTCTGACCCACTGGGAATGTGATGAAAGAAATAAAAGCTGAAATAAATCACTCTCTCCACTATTATTCTGGCATGTCACGTTCTTAAAATAAAGTGGTGATCCTAACTGACCTAAAACAGGGAATATTTACTGGGATTAAATGTCAGGATTTCTGAAAAACTGAGTTTAAAGGCATTTGGCTAAGGTGTATGTAAACTTCCGACTTCAACTGTATATTCATCAAATACAGGGTTTACATAGAGTTCCACATATTGATCTTACCCATCTACACACAATACCACACAATAGCAAAGTGAAAAGGTGTTTTTTTTGCACATTTATTGAAAATATCTCATTCACATAAGTATTGATTCAATATGTGATGAGACCTGTAAGTCTTTCTTGGTAAGTCTCGAAGAGCTTTCCACACCTGGATTATGCAACATTTTTAAGTCTACACGGGTACATTTAAGTCAAAACTAACTCGGCCACTCAGGAACATTCACTGTCGTTTTGGTAAGAAACTCCAGTGTAGATTTGGTGAAAGGTGAATTAAAGGTGAATTAATCTCCCAGTGTCTGGTGGATAGTAGACTGAACCAGGTTTCCTCCAGTATTTTGCCTACGATCATATCCATTCCGTTCATTTCTTTTCCTGAAAAACTCCCCAGTCCTTAACTATTACAAGCATACCCATAACATGATGCTGCCACCAATTTGTTTGAAAATAAGGAGAGTGGTACACAGTAATGTGTTGTATTGGATTTGCCCCAAACATAACACTTTGTATTCAGGACAAAAAGTTCATTGCTTGCCACATATTTTTAAGTATTACTTTAGTGCAAACAGGATGCAATATTTGTATTCTGTACAGGCTTCCTTCTTTTCTCTCTGATTCTGGATCACAATACTAACCTACCTGACTTGTCTTTTCATTTTATTTAGGCTTGCCATAACAAAAGGGTTGAATACTTATCAACTCCAAAAAACTCAAATTGCAATTTTTAATTAATAATATATATATTTTTTTAAAGAATTGAAATAACATTATGGGCTATTGTCTGTAGACCAGTGACAAAAAACATCTAAATGTAACTAATTTGACAGTACAACATGGGAATACTTTCTGAAGGCACTGTATCTTCCACAGAGGAACAAGGGAGGCATACAGTAGAGGGTTCCGGGGCACGATACCACCATCTCAGGCCAACCGGGATGGCTTTGAAAGATGTTCCCCGCGCAAAAAGTGCCGGAATGCAATTAGGCCGTTCAGATTCAAGAGGTTGAATCTCTTTGAAAGACCATAGCATCCAATCTAATTAGCCTGTTCTTAATGAGTTAGTATTTAGCCAAGGAGTGCCTCACACACAGGGAGCCATTGTGGGCTTGAACTTTGTGTGAGATTAAACCCCACTTGGAGAGAATTACTTGCAGAAGTATGGTTATGCTGACTTTAGGCCGTTATAAAGAGACCAATTCTGTGTCCTCGAGGGGTTCAAATAAAGGTTTCTGTGGCTCAAACTAGCTTAGTTTGGATATTTGCAGCCAATCCAGCTGCAAATGATTCCTTTCAACCAGTTACCGACCGCATGTAAAAAGTGATACTTCACCCCATCAATTCCAGGCAGACCTATTTGATGTGAATCACACGGTCTGGCATTGTGAACATCAAATATCTTCCCCAGATGCATTTGGTGTTTGACAGCATCCCACTGACAATACATCATAAAGCAGTGCCTTTCGCCCTCTTCGGAACCCAATAGCAGCTTTCATCAGGGAACTCCAGAGGTCCCATGGTAGGGCTACTGCTGTTCATTTCCAACCAGCACCGCCCCTTCATCTGCAAGAAACGCACTCTGCCTCTGACCCCCAGGACCTTGGCGAGACTGCATTCATTTTCCTGACACAAATCAATTGGAGAAGGTCCGGGACAGGAAGAAAGGGCTTGTTATTAGACCTGCAGAAGGAGAAGGAAGCCATCCCCTCATTGGGAGCGTCCAGCTCTTTCATGGCCTGTAGAGGGACAGGGGGTGGCTGGGTAGGGGAGGTAGGGGACAAAGGGATTGTTCATTTCCTTGAAGCCCAACTAAGAGCCATTACAAATTGATTGCCCTGTGCATGTTTAAATATGGTTAGAAGATGAGGGGCTATAACAATTTGTCGTGTGATTCAATGTCCATCTTCCGGTAAATCACAAGGGGCAAAGCATATGAGACTGATTAAAAAAATATACATAAAAAAATGACAGCATTGAAGTGTCGAGATGGGAAAGAATCATTCAGATGGGGGGCACATGACTGCAAGTTCCAATCATGTGAATGTTTAATTTGTATCAGTTGGTCTATTTATGTGCTGCTGCTACAAAAACATTTCCCAAAATCAGATTAGGAAACTGTGTGTGCAATAAGAATGAACAGATTCTATGTCAGTAGAGAGTAACAGACATTGGGCCTACAAAATAGAATGAATACCGGTGAAGTCGCAGCACAAATGCCAGATGTGATTTGGTCAACCATAAACACACGTCTGCGTGACAACCAAGACAGAAAGACTGAGCCGTTATATGATGAGAAGCAATGTCGCCTGCCGAGTGGCGCAGTGGTCTAAGGCAATGCATCGCACTGCTAGCTGTGCCACTAAAGATTCTGAGTTCGAGTCCAGGCTCTGTCGCAGCCGGCCGCGACTGTGAGACCCATGGGGCAGCGCACAATTGGCTCAGCGTCGTTCGGGTTAGGGGAGGGTTTGGCCGGGCATCGCGCACTAGAGACTCCTGTGGCGGGCCGGGCGCAGTGTGCGCTGACACGGTCGCCAGGTGCACGGTGTTTCCTCCGACACATTGGTGCGGCTGGCTTCCGGGTTAACTGGACATTGTGTCAAGAAGCACTGTGGCTTGGTTGGGTTGTGTTTCGGAGGACGCACGGCTCTCGACCCTTTGCCTCTCTCGAGTCTATACGGGAGTTGCAGCGATGAGACAAGACTAACTACCAATTGGATACCACAAAATTGGGGAGAAAAAAGGCAAAAGAAAAATGTATTAATGAATAAAAAGAAACAATGTCAGATAGGAGAGGTACACAACTACAGCATATAAACAGTAGAGGATACAGTAGAGGATAGAAGAAAGACAACCACTAGAAAGAGACTGCACCGCAGTAAGAGGGACTAAGGAAGTAAGAGGACTGGACTGCTATATGCAGAAAGGGAGTCGGGGAGGGAGTGAGGGAGAGTGCAGTCGGCACTGTATGTGTTTAAAATGTGCCGCACAATACCTGCTAATTCTATTAAGTGCCTCTGCGGTGTGTGAGGCAGTGGAGCGGTTTGGTTATGGGTTGATGTAAATGGACGGCTGGTTGACTAAATAATGCAAGAGCATAAGAATAAGGTGATTGGATGACAGAGTGGAGTAGAAGGCCTAAGCCGGGCCACCCAGGACCTTGCCAAGTCCATTATATGTATTGGAGACATCCTGGGGATCCAGCATGGGAAGTCATGCCAGCCAGGGGGGAAAAAGGTGCTATTGTTCTTCCTCATCGTTGGAATGGCTTCCACCCCACGACATCCAGGTGTGGTAATGCAATGAGCAGAGAGCCTGAGACCTTCACGCATATTCGCAACATTTTTTCCAATCTGCTTTGGTGCTTTTGGACTCTTTAAGAACTGACGCTAGCTCAAGGACGAACGTGGACAAGGAAGTCTTTGGTCATCAGGTTGACTTTGCCCCCCGCCCAATTCAAACAATTGCAAATCAAGGTAAAGCACATCGAGAATGTTGACGCGCGGTCGCACACAAGAATATTATTCCGTTCAGGATTGTGATGATCAACGACAACATTCTAAAAGAATCCAACTTTGTTTTTTACAAACATTCTACAACTTTATTAGAGCAAGAATACACCTCCGTCAAAAGGGAGGTAGCTTTAAAAAAGGTAGCCATTGCAATGTATTAACCCATCTTTATACATTTATAGTCAGCTATGGTCTAAGTCCTATCAGATCTATAGGTTTAAGTGCCTCCTAGACTTAAAATGCACCTGTGTGTGGAGAGAGATTGTTTGAGTTCTCTTCAGAGACATGTGTCAAGGGGGTTAGTTCCACAGCTATAATTACTCCAAAACAGGCCGGTAAACAAGAAAGAAATTGCTTGGATTTAATGTAACGATTTCTCTGATATTAACCAGCTTTACGTGACACGCGGCTGGACCGCCCAGATCAATTCCACCAGGGAAGTGTCGTGTTTTCCGACAGGGCTGATGATCGAGGATGAGAGAAGGGATCACGGACAGACACTTTCTCTGTTGGCAATGTTTGGATTAGAGGCCGATGGCTCCCTGAAAATGCTCCCTTCCCCCTCCTCACCTGCCCGGGCGTCTCCCTACGGAGGGGAATATATATACACTTAGCCCGGAAAGGTCAGCCAGACGGAATGTCGCAGGCAAACACGCAGCACCGGGACCCCTCGGATGAATCACAGGAGAATTGGTGCATGGCAGTGAATGAATAACCCTCCATGGCTCCCCAAACCCCATTATTTCCATCCTTTTCCAGCGGGCCAGAGATTCATGTCTGCGCATGCTGCCAGTTCATTACGGAGAAATACCATTCCTCTTCTGGCTGCGGCGGGACAGGCCAGGCGGGCCCCAGGGGGACCCCAGCCCTGTTTAATTCCACATCATCTGCTCCAGTGAGGGCCTTAATCTCTGCTTGTGTGATCAATACTATATCAGTGTAAATTAAAATGACAATTTTAAAGTAATTAAGCTTGTTAATGCTCGATTGGAATGTCATTATTTGCACAAGGGGAATCAGGGTATGGCGGCGTGTGCGTAGGATGCAGGGTGGGTGGTGCGGGGGCCTAAATTACAAGTGTGTCCACAGTGACAGGCGAACGCTTGAACTGGCGCGGTGGCCCCTGTTGCCGGCACTGCCATCGAGGGGGCTTAACAAAAGCAGATTAACTCCCTGCCCATGCCGGCCAAGGGACCTCTCCAATTTCGTAGGATAACCCAATTGGAGAAATTTGATTTGTAGAACCAAACCCAATTATGGCGATATTAGATGAGAAGTGGCATGGAGGGAGCGCTTGCTGGAGGAGGAAAATAAAAGGGGGAGGGGTAGGCTAAGAGAGTAGAAGAAAAAAGAGAAAAGTTACACAATAAAAATGCACTTAACTCCAGAATGAAGCCCAGCAGTAATTGGGTTATTAGATTATTTTTGTCCCTCCTTTCTTTGGTTTTGAAAGGCCATTTAGAGTCATTGTGATGGTTAGAGTGAAATAAATGGGTTCCTACGTTAACCTTCCTTTCCCTCTGTGTGTTTGTGTGTGCGTGTGACTGTCTGAAGCCACCATCCTACCCCATGTGAGGTGCTGTGTAAGTGAGGACGGAAATGAGATGATCACATTGTTTGGTCTTATTAACCGACAAAAACTGACAGCCATGGAGACCAGCGGTTCTAGCAATTACCCCAATCAGACCGGTTAGGGGCCACTCAGGGACCGCCAAACACACTCCTCCTACAGCTGTATCGCCCTGACGGACCGTAATGCCATTAGAACCACGGATCTACGTTTTTTTTTTCATTTTACCTTCCATATGACCCACAGTCATCTTTACTTCCGCTGGTGGTGCTGCAACCCGACACACACCGAGGTCTCCATTCTCTAAATACCCACACAGCACCACCCCGTACAGAGTCACGTGGATAATTTCCCTGCTGCTCTGTACACGCCCATCTCTCACAATTACCTGCTAACGAGGCACGTGTTGACAGACAGGGGAGGGATGCCCTGATTAAAAAAAGAGGCCATTTGTTCCTGAAGGCCCATGGATCACTCAGGGATCAGTCCGGTCCACTGTTGCTAAGTGATACTATTGCCATGGAAACCGTGTCAGTGCATCTGACCGGTCTGTGTTGGGTGATATGACCAGTGTCCAATGGGACAGCGTGGACATGGTGTTTGCTATCACACTGCTGGACTGTCCATCTAGTCCTTTTCTGTACCTCCTGTTACTCAGAAATCTAATTTGTTGAAACGTGTTTACTATGTTGAATAGTGAGTCAGAACAAATTCAAAAATTAACTCAAAAGAGAATGAGTATTATAGTGACCTGTGCCTCTCTGTTCCAGCCTTGAAGTCATCGGTGTCCAACTGTTGAGGGCTGTCCCCCAAAACCCCTCAATGGCCACCAGCCACGGCTTCATGAAATATTAAATGCAATCCAATAATGAAGAGAGACACCAGTGGGCAGAAAAACAAAGGTGACCACTGGGTGTTTAATTAGCAGTGGGGTGTTGCCCTGCATTTCTGATCAGGCCATGGTAATAGACACCTGGGGACCTGGCTGAGGACCTGCTCTTCCAAAGGGGGCGTTGCGTTGGTCAGCTTCCAGGGCGATACAATCCATCATAGTCGCCTGTTTGACTGGCTGTTTGTGGAAGCTGGCAATTTAATTATCCACTCATTTGGAGAGGTGGGGGCGGCAAGTTCTCCTCCGCAATCAATGCAAACTGTCGCTGAACGAGAATTCCCAGGAAGGCGAATAAGATCAATCGGACTGGGCCGACATGGTGAGTCCCCCCCCCCCCCCTCCCAAACACGACAGGACAAGTGGGAAAGCTCCTGGGATAGAGTTGTGGGAGGTGGTGGATCTTGTCTTTATAGATAGATAATCCATATCACCATTTCCACTGGTGTATTACAGTTCAGCAGGCTATAAAATCACTTTCACCTGTGGGGGTGCTCTTAAGCCAAAAAGGCTCCCTTAAATGGACAGAAATATTGTCAAGAAATAACCTCATTTGACCGAAAGGGGCAAACCTCCCCATAACCATTAACGTTGTCCCACCCGGGAAGAGTATCACCAAAATATTAGTAAGACTAAGTAGTAGACATCAGCAAAACATGAGTAAGCCGATACACATAGATACGCACACAGATGCAGGTTCATAGACACACGGGCATAGGTAGGTCACGCCTCATTCTCAGCATCAAAGCACTCCCAGCTACATTAACAATGCTGATGTCTTCAGGGGGTAGTGGAGCCCTAGACACTGGCACCCTCACACACAAGACTCCAAATATCAAGGGTAACCAAAGTCAGTCTCATGTCATTAAAGCAAACCTCTTAGAGAGCGATGTCGGTCTATACCATCCATATGCAGGGAATGCATACTTTCTGTACAGAATATACCATACAGGAGTGCATGGCAGGAATTGAAGCATTTTTTTTAATGGATTAGTTAAAATGTGCCTTGGGTAGTGTTTCCCCTAGAATTATGTTCAGCAGCGGTGGCAAAATTAGTGGGGAGGAATCTTATATATTGCTCCATTATCGTTTCTACATAAAGTACATTATTATTTAAAAAGAAAATTGGGCTGGCCACTATTTAGCAGCGGCGCTTCGCCTCTGCTGAATGCATATAGGGGAAACGCTGCTTGAGTGATATGTATAGGATCTGCGTAGAAGTACACAGACTGGAGACTATTTTAATCACGAAAACGGTCACTACAGAACACTGAAGAAACCCCGATTTTACGAAGTTCACCATCTAATTGATCAAAAACCTGCAGTACATTTAAATCCAAACGCTAATAACAAACAGGGTCATACAAGTTAACATCTCCCCATATACCACCATTTTGTCAGCGATAGTAACACCAGCAGCCTGATGTATTGTGAAGGCCTCTCTGAGAGCTAGAGGGGAGCCCTTGAGAGGGACTGGGGTAGCTGAAATATGATCATGTTCCTGAGGGCTTAAAGAGACGCCGGGAGCCATTTAACAACGCCTCCCCTGACACTCCAACACACGCAACACAATCACAAATCAGAAAAGCACACACTCTCAGCGGCAAGTGCCTCTCACAGGGATGTCAGTGGGACCAGCCGACTGTATTCACGGGATGGTTATGAGGATAATGGCAGTTTAGACAAGGGTGTGGACACTTGCTATGACTTGTGACGTTTATTATGGGAGAAATCTCTCTTAGAAAGTGACGTTAAGCCTCTGTGTATTTTATTTGTTTTTGGTTCTAATGAGAATTAGTTGGTGTGGTTTGATAATGTATTAGCGCATGGTCATTGTTACTTATTTTAGCGTCTGCGTTCTCCAGAGAGCTGGGGGCCTGTGTCTATGTTCTCCAGAGAGCTGGGGGCCTGTGTCTATGTTCTCCAGAGAGCTGGGGGCCTGTGTCTATGTTCTCCAGAGAGCTGGGGGCCTGTGTCTATGTTCTCCAGAGAGCTGGGGGCCTGTGTCTATGTTCTCCAGAGAGCTGGGGGCCTGTGTCTATGTTCTCCAGAGAGCTGGGGGCCTGTGTCTATGTTCTCCAGAGAGCTGGGGGCATGTGTGGCCTTCTCAATAGCGGGAGGATTATGGAAATCAAGCCAGAGAGATTAGCTAATGGGGAAATAATTGGCAGTATCTGCCTGGTCAGCTGGGTCATGCAAATCAAGTGCTGCTGCATGGGAGAATCGATACGTATGGGGATCAGATCAGCTAGTAGCTATGGGCAGGGCTTTCACCAGGAGAGGAGAGCAGAAGAGAGCCATGGACCGGAGGAGACGTCGCCAGACAGTGCCTTCACTGGATGTCAACGCTCAGCATCTGATCCCAATGCCTCAAGTCCCCACTAAACACCGACTCACTATCGCTCTCTGCCTGCTCATCATATCTCTAGGTATTCACTCGCTCGTAGGGTACAGGAAACAAACGTCCTTGTAGTTCATTGATAGCCGTTGTGAATAAGAAAGTTAAGTATGAGGTTTTGGATGTTTTAAGTGGTTTACATTGGTTTTTGACTTCGAGTTACGGATATAACTTAACCTATTTCAAGATGAGATGAGGCGGGACAAGGTACACAATGGATAAGGACACTTGATAGACCTCATGAAAGCAACGGAACGTCATCTCACTTATACATTAAGGTTCCAATTATTATTATTTTTTGATTTGCGGCAGGCCGTCTAACTCTGTTCTCCCATGCATGGCCTCTCCCCTCTCATTTCCATTCCCACCTGCTCAGCGCAACCATTCATCAGGAGCCGGGCAGAGGATACCTCCTGCCTGCTCACAAACTCATGGAGCAGGCAATAAAATTGACCTTGTGGCAATTGTTTTTCCCCCAGACGTTTGACGGCAAGGGTGTCAACTCATCCGTTTACTGAGGGCCCTGAATAAAGCAGGGCTAATGCCAGATTATGGAGTCAAGACCAGATCAATCAATGACAAAGTGGGATGACGAGAGAGCTACTTCCTAGCCCTGTTCATTTGGGTCAGGGAAATATACAGAACACAACCTGGCAGTGCCGTATAGTAGTATAATTTGCGGGTAGAGGAGTATAGACGGTCAGATATCTTTACAGTCCGGCACACCAACATCCTTCACCCAGCCCTCCTTCAGTGGCTGTTCATTTGCTCTCAACACCTCCTAAGCGATCAATATTTTTTAATTTTGGTCCGAGTTATTATTTTTCACATCACTGCGCTGGGAAGCAGAGTAAAGTGGCTCATATTTTAGCTCTAAATAGATCAATATGACAGGCTCACCTTCACTCTGCCCCTCGCCGGCTGGGGGGGGGGGGAGCACATCATAATGGGGGGGGGGGCCTGGACATCGCATGCTGGAATCACATCATTATCTGTGCCTGGCGCCGCCCTCCACCCTCCAGACAGATCTGATTTACTCCCCACCCAGGTCCTGCCTGCTGCCCCCACTAAACCCAATCCCACCACACGCAAACACTTTATCAGAGCTCTGTTTATGAGGGCGAGTGAGACGGACGGAGTGTGTGAGCGTGAGTGCGTGTGCATGCATGTGTACATGTGCCAGACACTTATTTTTGTGAAGGTCCAGAGGAGGGCATAGGCTGAGTTCCATACATTTTTCTGCCTCTGTTCTCAATCCATTAATTATATATACAGTTTCAAGTCAAATGTTACCAAGGAGGCACAGCCCGCTCTCTGTCCCTCATAATTCACTTCTGATGGCAGTTTCATTGATTGTCGCTCAACACATGTCCTGAGTGTGTGTGTGTGTGTGTACGTGAGTGAGTGAGTGTGAGTATGTGTGTACGTGAGTGAGTGAGTGAGGGTGTATGCATGCACTTACTTGCATGCCCTGAGTGCATGACTTATGGCGAGGGAGAGTTATTTCCCAACAATATTACCCTGCTGACATCTACTCCATTCAAATTGCCTCGGTCTGCTCAGTACTTCTGACCATATTGAAATAAGAGCCTAGAGGTTTAGTTTTGCAATGTCTTAACCTGCTTACGCACTTGACGCCTTCTCCCAGACCATGAGGGCGGAGTGTGTGACGGTTGAGCGGGAGGGGGTTGGTCCTCCTCTTTAACCTGTGTGTGTAAACCAGTGTAGCAACCCCCCTGCCGTGACCCCCACACACTCCCTCTCGTTCATTCCCTGTGTATGTTAAAGCAGAGGAGGAGTTGCTTAAGGGGTAGGAGATGAAACAAGCCCCCATCATCTGGACTTAAAAGGGGGAGGGGAGATGGTGGTGCACTGTGAAAAATAGGTGATGAGCATGACGCAAGCGAACACAGCAAACACACTTGCCCTGTCACCGCAGAGGGCCACTAAGTGTTCATAAATTCCTGGGTGATGTGCTGCGCTGGGTGCAGTTTGGATGATTGTATTACTGTGGTCTGCTGGAGGCAGAAGGAATTAAGGCTGCACCTTGGAAGCAGGCTGGGGTGCCGCTGGCAGTTCCTGACATGGCCTCTAAAGTGGCCCAGGGCTGAGGGGACAACATGACGATGACACCTGCCTGCCTGGGGATGACTGTGGATGAGTTCAGCCTTCAGCACCACTTCCCTCATCCGAACCACAGGAGATAGGGACTCCCGAGGAGTGGCGCAGCGGTTTAAGGCACTGCATCTCAGTGCTAGAGGCGTCATTTTGATAGAACTTCCTAATTTGAAAGTTTAGGAATGCATATCTTCCTTTGAGTCTATATGTGGGTGTCAGTGTGTGTACACAGAACGTAGGTGCAGGCATGTAGGTGCAGGCATGTAGGTGCAGACACACGACATGCAGAGCTAACTGGATAGACGGGGCGGGAGGCTGATGGGAGTGCTCCTAGCGTCTCTCGGGGTGACAACACTCCCTAGTCGCCACACCACCAGGGAAATCCAATCAAAACGTCCAGTGGAGACGTCAAAGACAGCACCCAGCACGAATAGCAGCTAAACTGATTAAGCCAATGTGACCCTGGGCAGCAGGTGCAGGGATGAGAACGGACACGGAAGCGGAGTGAGATTCCTGTCAGAGCACAGAGCCTGATTTATCCTCTGGCCTCGCACTCCTGTCCTGTGGAGCAAGGGAGGACGCCTTTTATTTCCCATTACAATTCTCTGGAACAACCGAGAGCTGTGTAAGGGGGGGATTGTGTGTGTGTGTGTGTGTGTGTGTTAATTTGTATGTCACTCGAAAATGAAGGTGTGTGTGTGTGTGTGTAAAAATACTGCGGCTATGAAGCATAGAAACAGAGTGAGTGCTGTGACAATAACTGTGAGGGTGGCGTGTGTTTGCCTACACACAGACCACAGTCAGCGTGTGAGGAACGCTTTCCTAGGTAATAAAGGCAAGGCATTAGTGAACATCATTCCACATGACGCCCCAGCAGCCCAAAGGGCCGGGCCTGTGATAAATATTAATGGCCTGGAACAAGTGGATTGGGAGTTAAGGTTATCAGGGCGGGCTTTCCTAATTGACATTTTACCTGCTGTATACCTTAACAGCGCCGTAAAACACCAGGCCTCCCCCCAGAGGAGGATGCGTCAATCAAGACCCCCCCCACCCCCCCACCGATCACTGCACAGCACACACACCCTCCCTCTGGGAGAGATGTGAAGGCTGGCCAGCTTCTCTCAATGTCTGCCTACATCCAACACTGGTCTGGATGCCTGACTGACAGACCGGCATGGAGATTGGACCAGCGTTTGCTAGGATACACTGGTAACCCACCAGTGTACTCATGTTGGGCATAAAACGTAGTTTGTACCAGTAGGTCCTATAGCCTACTATACCAACGAAAAGCATAGCACACAAAACACACAAAACCAGCCCCCTTTTGACCATTTTAACAAATCAAAATAATCAGCCAGTGCTTCCTTGGTAAGGAGAGGCGTGCTCAAATGACCCAAACACAGCTCACTGACACAGCTCGCACACACTCAGCCGTGGCACGGTGACGCTGCTCCTGCTGTGGAGCGAGTGAAGCCTATGGCGACCCCCCACCCAGCCACCGTATTCAACATAGAGACAAGGACAGGTAAACTAAACACTCCCTCAGGTCGTTACCATACACTTACACTACAGTATACATCCGCTCGCCTGCCGTTATTGGTAGGCTCCGGGAGCCTCGCGGGGATTGCCACTTTACATTATCTGGAAATTGACAGGCAGAGCAGACAACAAACAATTACCCTCGAGCAGAAATCGAAGGTTGAGAAAACAAATATGAGTGATGATGTCATCTCGTCTAAATGGCAAGCCCTGTGTGAGGCGCACTGGACAGTCTGTATCCATATTTACTGTGGCCCCGATTTGAATATCTATAAACATGTTGATTTTGTGGTTCTCTTTGCACAAATTGATTTAGAAGAAAGTTACTTCTCCAACATAGAAACAGTCGAGAACTAGAACAGTGATTGGTGTACATCTACGCTTATCCAAGATGTGAGAGTCTTAAAATGAACCTGGGAGAAATCATCAAAACAAGAGGATATCACCGTCATTGTTTAAGCGAAACGTCAGCTCGTGCTTTTTTTTTGTTGCAGTGGGGGCGGGGCATACGATATGTTCATATTATGTTTATGAAAATAACATGTTGGACTGGCGGTGATGGTGGATGTGATTTGCAAGTGTTTGCAGGTAGGGAGGCAGAGCGGCGTACCATGGTAGTAAGTGTACCACGGTAGTAATACAGTACCTTCTAGAAGAATAGAGAGGAGAACCATGACAGGCACGGCTCAGCAGTCACAGCTACACTGATTGCAACATCTATTCCCCTCTCTTTATGTGGTCAAGAGTCAGGGAATTAACTAGAACCACCATTATTGTTTCCTTCCAAATGTACTGTTGGGAGTAACATGCTATCAGCATTAAATGGATAGCATTATAAAACAAATTGCTTTTGTGGTAATCATGTGAGGGAATAAAATGGTGTCTGGATGTTGAAGACTAATATTGAGATTATGATCAACACTGAGTATCTGGCTCCACCAAGAGGTCATGCAATGCAACTGACGTGTAGTTGTGCATGATTTTGAGGGAAAAGGCCGCAAAAGGAACTGAGCATCAATTTGGACCAATCGGTGCACATCTTTGTGATAATTATGACATAATGTGCAAAATAATGACTGCAGTAACTAATACGCATGATCCATCAGACTCTCCGTTATATAAATTGCCAACTACAACATGTATAGGCTATTACATAAGCAGACTTTTTTTTATCATGTAAAATAACAAAAGCCACAACCAACTATTAGCTGATAACACTTAAAGTTGCAGCTGGTTTCTAAATCCACAAAACATTCCAGACCATCTAGCACCACCTTGTGGTGGTCTACCACTATTGCACATTCTAATAAAATGCTGGGGTGTACACAGCTGTGGAAAATTAATACTTGATTGATTTTCTTAATTATCTTCCTTCTAGCGCCTGAGGGCCCCCAGCTTCAACTTAAAACTTCCCTCAGCCATCTTATCTAATGTCACAACTGATGTGTCTAGAGCAGGGATCATCAAACAGATTGAGCCGCAGGCCAATTTTTTCATTTTCTCCAGCGGCTGGTTTTGGTGGGCCGAAACATAATTACAATGTTAATAATTGCCTTTAGTAATAATTGCAAAATGACCGCAAGAAGACAAAACAGATCAAATATTTGACTAAAACATCCTTTCAAATCTTCCTTACATTTGTATATGATCACGTGTCTCTATATTATGCGTGGGAATACTTAGGGCAGATGTCCAAATTAGAATAACCTGGATCTGATTTCCTGGTGCTGTTACAGTTTTATGGGGGGGGGGGGGGGGGTGCAAATAAAACTACCTGCGGGCCAAATTCACCCCAATTGGGCAACAATGGTCTAGAGCTTTCTGATGAAAATGGCTGCTGTGCAACACCCGGGTGAATGCAACACATCTGTGGTGAGTTAAGACTGTGGTAAACAAATCTCCTGAGATCTACAAGAAGAGCGCCACTTAGCAGGGGCAAATGGACCACCCGCACTTACTGTGAAATGTTCCTGGGATTTGTAGTTCTCGTCGAGGTAGACACGGGCTCTGCTGTACTCCTTCATGGCATCACTGGACAGCAGCTCTCTAGAAGAGAGGACACATCACAATATGGCCCCATCAGCCTTCAGATACATGGGTTGATTTATTTATCTTCATTTTAAATCAGCAACATGATAAGTAGGATAAATATGAACATGGTGGAACTGTAGTTCTTCCATGCTAGCTGTTCGGGTACACTTCCAGTCATTGCGCTAACGCTAGCTAGCAATGGCTAGCCAAACGACCTTCAACTTCCTGCAAACTGCAATTAACTTCCTTAATTGTTGATTCTTAATTCTTAATTCCTTAATTGAACACCCCCCTATCCACATCGATGGAACAGTAGTGGAGAGGGTAGTAAGTTTTATGTTCCTCGGCGTACACATCATAGACAAACTGAATTGGTCCACCCACACAGACAGCATCGTGAGGAAGGCGCAGCAGCGCCTCTTCAACCTCAGGAGGCTGAAGAAATTTGGCTTGTCACCAAAAGCACTCACAAACTTCTACAGATGCACAATCGAGAGCATCCTGTCGGGCTGTATTACCGCCTGGCACGGCAACTGCTCCGCCCACAACCGTAAGGCTCTCCAGAGGGTAGTGAGGTCTGCACAACGCATCACCGGGGGCAAACTACCTGCCCTCCAGGACACCTACACCACCCGATGTCACAGGAAGGCCATAAAGATCATCAAGGACAACAAAACCACCCGAGCCACTGCCTGTTCACCCCGCTATCATCCAGAAGGCGAGGTCAGTACAGGTGCATCAAAGCTGGGACCGAGAGACTGAAAAACAGCTTCTATCTCAAGGCCATCAGACTGTTAAACAGCCACCACTAACATTGAGTGGCTGCTGCCAACACACTGACTCAACTCCAGCCACTTTAATAATGGGAATTGATGGGAAATGTTGTAAAATATATCACTAGCCACTTTAAACAATGCTACCTAATATAATGTTTACATACCCTACATTATTCATCTCATATGTATATACTGTACTCGATACCATCTACTGTATCTTTATGTAATACATGTATCACTAGCCACTAACTATGCCACCTTGTTTACATACTCATCTCATATGTATATACTGCACTCAATACCATCTACTGTATCTTGCCTATTGCCTTGCCTTTATGTACATATTCTTTATCCCCTTACACTTGTGTCTATAAGGTAGTAGTTTTGGAATTGTCGGAACTAGAAGCACAAGCATTTCGCTACACTCGCATTAACATCTGCTCACCATGTGTATGTGACAAATAAAATTTGATTTGATTTGATTTAATTGCGCTTTAAGGGAGCCGGGATTAGGAACAGGAGATTGTGAGTGTATTAGGATACTGTTAAATCTGTTGAGGCCTCACAGACAGTCTCTTCTGCTTATCTATATCCCACTGCTAATAAAGTTCACACCAGGACACCCTAAATTGGTTGAAAGAGGTTACATAAGAGAGCACTTGATATAATCTTGTTAACAAATATCAAATATATCTTATAAACCCCCATTGACCTAAAACATTCAGTTTGTCCATCCTATGACTAAACAAGAAAGACTAGCTACACAAATAAAGCCCCGCTAAAACAGTTTACTCAATAACGATGGACTTCTAGTACATTCTTTTAATTCTTTGAAAATCAACACCAAACATGAAACCAAATAAGCGGTCACCAGAAGGTGGAGTTGTTCACTCACTTTCACATAGTTTTGGTCCTAATTTTCCTGTGGACCCAGGCAGTGGTTGTCCGTCTTGACAGAAAAATAACCCATAATCACCACTAGGGTTGCTATGGACACCAGAGTTGGCTGGCAATTCTTCAGTGAAGGGAAATTTGAAGGGGGGGGGGGGGGCATCAAGTGTGAGGTAACTTACTTGACAAAACAATCTACGTGTGCCATGGACGCTTCGTAGTTCTTCCCGCCCACCTCCTGACAGTGCACTGCGATGAAGTGGGGCTTGTGTGATTGGACAGTCTGCAGAGGAGAAGAGAACAAGGCATAGCATTAAACGACTGTCCAGACACAACTACTTGCTCGGTGTCATTTCATCCAGGTCAATATACTTAGATTCGATAAAAGACGGGATACGGCGTTCAAGAGAGCCCTGTCCTCTATAAAACAGCCTGCAGAGTCAGATTTCGGATTCCCACAAATAGCTGAATTAAGGGATTTAAAACTCCCTCGTAAAACACAACCAAGCAACAAGCCTTACCAACAAGCACTCATTTACTCCACAGTGAAACCCTAATAAGGTCTGGTGATTTTGGAGGTGGAAAGAAGCTGGGTAACACCCAAGACTGGGGGAAAAATGACTATCAGAGGCCAATATACATTATAGTCAACAGGCCAAACTGGCACAGGTACTGTACAGTATAGTGTCAGACAGAAGGCATGTAGCTTGCTTGTTCCATGAGTCATCACGGATGTGTATCGGGCACTGTGTGCAGGGTATGACGGACAATGCCGGGAGTTAGAAACATCTCACTAGATCAATAACGAGTTTCTCACTATCAGGAAATGTCAACATTATGATGTCAGAATATAGGAAACACCAGAACATAAAAAGGTGACTGATCATAGGCCTAGTGTCAGAAAATAATACATACTGATGTTGGTGATCTGCACTGATAAACACCTGCCCTGGTCCCAGATCTGTTTGGGCTATCTTACCAATATCTACGGTTATTGGAAAGACCGCACAAACAGATCTGAGATCAGGCTAACAAATACCTGGTCAGAGCAGAGAGAGTTGTTACAGAGTCATTTCCACTCCAGTCACATGACCTCTCCCATGTCCCCTCCCTGTCCCCTAACACTAAGAGGTGTTTCTGAGTGCACTGCCAGCGAGCCCAGAGTGTTTAGAGGTGCCAACCCGTAACGGAAAATCCATAGCGGAGTGAATTATAGCGCTCATAAGCACTCAAAGGGTCGGGCTATGGATGGTGGGCAGGCCGTAGATCACGGTCACCCAGGAAATGTGGCCCCCCGGGGGGGTGTTAAGTCTGGTCCAGGCCTGGAGGCCTACTCTGCTCCTACTCCACCCGCCTGCATTATTATTACTGAAGGCAAAATCAAATAAAAGTAATGTAAGGCAATAACACTATGGATTTTCTATCAACCTTTGGCTTGTCACTGGGCCCCTAAGAACCAGGGTTCTCAAACAGACGGATTAGTGAACCTATCAGCATCCACTGGAAAGCGTCGACTCTCAAGGAGCTTTAGCTAGCCAAGTTACACTGTGTGTGAACCTGTGGACATGCGAGAGGGAAAATGCTGGACTTTGTGTGTGTATTTTGTGCCTGTGTGTGTGTTTGTATTTGTTTGTCCAAGTGTGCATTTTCTGTTTGTTTTCCCAGGCAGTGTAACTCCAGCTCTAGTTTCTCATAGGGCTACAGACTCATTATCCTGAAGCCTAATTTAATCCTATTACTATAAATCAGAAATGCTATTGATACAAGGCCAAACAATAACAACTATCCCAAGTTTCCCCCATCTTCCTGAATGCCAAACAATTGGCCCATTCCATCTACCCCCAGAGGCACCTTTTGATCGATCTGCTCGTTTTCATTTCAGACTAAGAGTTATAGGTCACAGATTGACTCTCGATCGAAGGCAAATAAACACATTTTGCACAGTGGTCAATGGGGTGCCAGCCTAAAGAACAGTTAAGTTCTATCAGACGCAGGAACCTCTCTTGGTAGCGTACAAGTTATAGGGTTGATGCCGTTAGACCACACCGCATGATGACACAGGTACCGCACAGCGGAAACATCTCCACCTCTTAACTGTTGTGAGAAGGCCACATGTTTGTCAAAGGGGTGCGTCCTCTCTCTCCCGCAATCCTGTATCGGTTTGGATTCCTAGGAAATTCCCTTAGTTATAGCAATGACATATTCTCATCCTTTAATAATATTTACTTACACACTACCCTGGAATATGTAAAAAAAAAGGAGCTTGTTTTATTTGATGGCCAAACAATGTGGGTTAATTATGTGGAAAATAATAACCGAAAGGCCTAGCTTGTAAGTCTAGCTCTCAGTTTGGAGACACTTTTCCACTTCATTTAAATCAATACCTAACTGTAAAACACACATCATTGATCTCCACCAGTACAAATCCATGTATATCAGCCTACATCTAAACGCATGCCTGATTCACACTATAGGGCTGAAGGAAAACCGTAATGTGCTGGGTGTGATATTTTCTTCAGCAACTATGTTGGACGCGTAACCAGGCCAGCCCAGTACAGCTTGGCTTGGAACAGTTTGGCTCAGTAGTGTAAAAATGGTATCAGATCCCCACTGCTTTTGTGACCAGTGGCTCACATCAAGCGCACCACTTACACGGCTAACCTAACACGGCTGCTATCAGACTGACTTGTTTAATGTGTGTCGTCACAGCAGCCTGGGTTCTGAGTTGCAGACGGCAGTGAGGTGAGATATGCCATGTTTGTGTTATGGGCCTTCAGTCCCTGGGGATCTCTGCCTGATGCCTGGATGTGGATGTAGGAGGGCAGCTGGCTGGATGGAGTCTCAGTTACCGTTCCTGGAAAACGACTGTATCAACGGGAGTCGGCACACCTACTTGGTGAAGCCGACTCACTCAGACGGAGCGTGGTGTTACTGTATTTAAACAGCTGTTTAAATACAGTACGTTTCTGAATGGGACAAAATTTGCACTACTCAAATGCATTATGTAAAGATCGTTCTCGCCATCTCTTCATCATTCTCATACACTTACTGAAGACTAAAGTGCCTTGAGCGTCTGGAAAAATATACACGTCCTGTCAAATAATATCCATCCTAGCGTCTATAAATACATCCCATCAATGACACGATGCACTGACACGCACACCATTGAATGTTCTTAGAAGTGAATTCCAGTGCCAGATTTAAAAAAGACTGATGATGCACATGGGGTGGAAAAAAGGCCCATGTTTCTCTGAATTTTCTCACAGAGGGCCTTTGATGAGCTGTAATTTAGGGAGGATGACTCCCATTTCATGGTCTTGATTGGGAGCTGGAAAATAGCGTGGCTGGAGAGAACCGTGTGAGGAGGGAGGGGGGGGTGTCAAATGGGCATGTGATGTGACGAGAAGTCTTTTCTAAACACTAAACTCTGTCCATCTGTTGCCGTTCATTCACTCCAGGCTGTACAACACTGAATCTATTCATCTATAATCCTACACACACATGTGCATACGCACAGAGACGCACAGACACAACCTTTCATTCACTTTTGAGTCACACAGCCAAATATGGTGCATTCGGAAAGTACTCAGACCCTTTGCCTTTTTAAACATTTTGTTACGTTACAGCCTTATTCTAAAACTGATTAAATTGTTTTTTCCCCCCTCGACAATCTACACACACAATACCCCATAATGACAAAGTAAAAACTGTTTTTCTTAATTGTTGCTAATTTATTAAAAACTGAAATATCACAGTTACATAAGTATTCAGACCCTTTACTCAGAACTTTGTTGAAGGACCTTTGGAAGCGATGACAGCCTCGAGACTTCTTGGATATGACGCTACAAGCTTGGCACAGCTGTATTTGGAGAGTTTCTCCCATTCTTCTCTGCAGATCCTCTAGAGCTCTGTCAGGTTGGATGGGGAGTGTTGCTGCACAGCTATTTTCATGTTTCTCCAGAGATGTTCAATCGGGTTCAAGTCCGGGCTCTGGCTGTGCCACTCAAGGACATTCAGAGACTTGTCGCAAAGCCACTCCTGCGTTGTCTTGGCTGTGTGCTTAGGGTCATTGTCCTGTTCAAAGGTAAACCTTTGCCCCAGTCTGAGGTCCTGAGCGCTCTGGAGCAAGTTTTCATCAAGGATCTCTCTGTACTTTGCTCCGTTCATCTTTGCCTCGATCCTGACTAGTCTCCCAGTCTCTACCACTGGAAAACATCCCCACAGCATGATGCTGCCACCGCCATGTTTCACCGTAGGGAGGGTGCCAGGTTTCCTCCAGACATGATGCTTGTTATTCAGGCCAAAGAGTTCAATCTTGGTTTAATCCGACCAGGTTTAAATCAGACCAGATGGTTGTCCTTCTGGAAGGTTCTCCCATCTCCACAGAGGAACCCTAGAGCTCTGTCAGAGCATCAGGTTCTTGGTCACCTCCCTGACCAAGATCCTTCTCCCCTACTGCCCAGTTTGGCCGGGCAGCCAGCTCTAGGAAGAGTCTTGGTGGTTCCAAACTTCTTCCATTTAAGAATGATGGAGGCCACAGTGTTCTTGGCGACCTTCAATGCTGCCCTTCCCCAGATCTGTCCCTCGACATAATCCTGTCTCGAAGCTCTACGGACAAGTCCTTCGTCCTCATGACTTGGCTTCTGCACTGTCAACTGTGGGACCTTATATAGACAGGTGTGTGCCTTTCTAAATCATGTCCAATCAATTTACCACAGGTGGACTCCAATCAAGTTGTAGAAACATGATGATCAATGGAAACAGGATGCACCTGAGCTCAATTCCGAGTCTCATAGCAAAGGGGGCTGAATACTTATATAAATAAAGTATTTGTTTTTTTATTTGTAATAAATTTGCAAACATTTCTAAACACCAGTTTTTCGCTTTGTCATTTTGTGGTATTGTAGATTGCTGAGGAAATCTTTTCACTTTTTAAAATAAGGCTGCAAAGTAACAAATTGTTGAAAAAGTCAAGGGGTCTGAATACTTTCCGAAGGCACTGTATATATGTCACACACTCCACACGTATATATATAAAAAATTAAAATAAAATTTAAAAAACTATTAAAAAGCGCGCACACAGTACGGCAATAAATCAGAAAAAATACATTTAATAATGATGAATATTCTCCCAAACCATTATAACAATTTAGAATAAATTATCCATGTACTCTGGAAAGGAAAGGGGGATGGATACCTAGTCAGTTGTACAACTGAAATGTGTCTTCCGCATTTAACCCAACCCCTCGGAATCAGAGAGATGCGGGATGGCTGCCTTAATCGACATCCACGTCTTCCGCGCCCGGGCAACAGTGGGTTAACTGCCTTGCTCAGGGGCAGAACAGATTTTTTTTGCTTGTCAGCTCAGGGATTCGATCCAGAAACCTTTTGGTTATTGGCCCAACGCTCTAACCTGTGAGGCCAGTGGCCCATGACAGCCAGGTAAGGTTTCCAATGCAAATAGACTGAGGGATCATTAGTGCTGAGCAATTTGTTTAGTTTTTTTTACATTGGTTCACATTACCGGACTTAAGTCAAATATTCTGGTTGTGTATATTTCATATTTGTTTTTGGTATGATGACTATTATTTCATGAATAAAACTCTGATAATGGTAGTGACTGCCCATTGTTGCTTATCACTTATTCATAAACCATCCTTTATTCACTGCCTGCTGTCTGACAAAATCATTATTACAGCAGTTCTTTAAAGTAGAGAAGGCATACTTTTAACACGGCTTAATAACAATCCTGCACCGGAAGGAGCCTGTCAGAACAGGCAGCTGTAGGCGCAACGGATTCTGGTCATTGTAGAGAATGTTTTCTGAGCTTTTTCTAGGATGAGTTGAACAAGTCCCAAATCTCAAGAGAGATTGCGTGTTGAGCTCGCAGAAAAAAACACTAACTAAATGGAATTTAAATAATTGAACCGACGTAGGTCAATGATGTTTATCTTACCCTTCCGACCCCAATAGAATTCTAGAACGATGCTGCAGATTGCTGAGAATTTTCCAGATAAATCAAATTCTCTCACACAGACATAGCTCAAAAACAAAGAACAAATGACAATTACGCTAACTTATAAGTTTACGCTAACTTAAGTAGTTTTAAAGAGCACAACCTCTTCTTTAATATGACACCACATTCATGTCAATGGGAATAACATTCATTTGGTCTTCCATTCTGTAAAGACTCTCACTAGCAAAAAACGATGAACACTCAACAACAACAAAAAAACTAGAGTATTTAAAATTGTAGTAATTGACTAAATTACTTCAAATGTACAAAGTATAATATACACTGCTCAAAAAAATAAAGGGAACACTAAAATAACACATCCTAGATCTGAATGAATGAAATATTCTTATTAAATACTTTTTTCTTTACATCGTTGAATGTGCTGACAACAAAATCACACAAAAATGATCAATGGAAATCAAATGTATCAACCCATGGAGGTCTGGATTTGGAGTCACACTCAAAATTAAAGTGGAAAACCACACTACAGGCTGATCCAACTTTGATGTAATGTCCTTAAAACAAGTCAAAATGAGGCGCAGTAGTGTGTGTGGCCTCCACGTGCCTGTATGACCTCCCTACAAAGCCTGGGCAAGCTCCTGATGAAGTGAAGGATGGTCTCCTGAGGGATCTCATTCCAGACCTGGACTAAAGCATCCGCCAACTCCTGGACAGTCTGTGGTGCAACGTGGCGTTGGTGGATGGAGCGAGACATGATGTTCCAGATGTGCTCAATTGGATTCAGGTCTGGGGAACTGGCGGGCCAGTCCATAGCATTAATGCCTTCCTCTTGCAGGAACTGCTGAAACACTCCAGCCACATGAGGTCTAGCATTGTCTTGCATTAGGAGGAACCCAGGGCCAACCGCACCAGCATATGCTCTCACAAGGGGTCTGAGGATCTCATCTCGGTACCTAATGGCAGTCAGGCTACCTCTGGCGAGCACATGGAGGGCTATGCGGCCCCCCAAAGAAATACCACCCCACACCATGACTGACCCACCGCCAAACCGGTCATGCTGGAGGATGTTGCAGGCAGCAGAACGTTCTCCACGGCGTCTCCAGACTGTCACATCTGTCACGTGCTCAGTGTGAACCTGCTTTCATCTGTGAAGAGCACAGGGCGCCAGTGGCGAATTTGCCAATCTTGGTGTTCTCTGGCAAATGCCAAACGTCCTGCACGGTGTTGGGCTGTAAGCACAACCCCCACCTGTGGACTTTACGCCCTCATACCACCCCCATGGAGTCTGTTTCTGACCGTTTGAGCAGACACATGCACATTTGTGGCCTGCTGGAGGTCATTTTACAGGGCTCTGGCAGTGCTCCTCCTTGCACAAAGGCAGAGGTAGCGGTCCTGCTGCTGGGTTGTTGCCCTCCTACGGCCTTCTCCACATCTCCTGATGTACTGGCCTGTCTCCTGGTAGAGCCTCCATGCTCTGGACACTACGCTGACAGACACAGCAAACCTTCTTGCCACAGCTCGCATTGATGTTTCATCCTGGATGAGCTGCACTACCTGAGCCACTTGTGTGGGTTGTAGACTCCGTCTCATGCTACCACTAGAGTGAAAGCACCGCCAGCATTCAAAAGTGACCAAAACATCAGCCAGGAAGCATAGGAACTGAGAAGTGGTCTGTGGTCCCAACTGCAGAACCACTCCTTTATTGGGGGTGTCTTGCTAATTGCCTATAATTTCCACCTGTTGTCTATTCCATTTGCACAACAGCATGTGAAATGTATTGTCAATCAGTGTTGCTTCCTAAGTTGTGTGGTACAAGGGTGAATGGTGGGACTTGGGGCAGACACACTCCATGGAAACGTAGGCTCCCCTCTCAGGTGTGCTCTCACTCTTCCCCTCCCTCCACTCCCTCCGCTGCCTGTATGATGGCACCGACAGAGATGGTCACCTCGCTTCAGGTCCTTAGAAAACTATGCAGCTATTGGTTTTGTATTATTTCTTACATTGTTAGCCCAGATAATCTCTAGTGTTATTACATACAGCCTGGAAGACTTACCATCATTACGACCAGGAATACGTCTTTCCTGAAGTGGATCCTTTGTTCGAATCTCCACCCAGGACATGCGATCTTTTCCCATAGGTCGACCCAAAACAACGCAACGGCAGACGGAGCGGCCTACTGGTCAGACTCAGAAGGCGAGCACACCATCCACCGCTTCCGAGCATATTACTCACCAATGTCCAATCTCTAGATAACAAGGTGTACGAAATTAGGGCACGAGTTCCCTTCCTGAGAGACAGAGATTGTAGCACTCTCTGTTTCACAGAAACATGGCTCACTTGGGATATGTTGTCAGGCCAGTACAGCCACCCGGTTTCTTCACGCATCGCGCCGACAGAAACAAACATCTCTCTGGTAAGAATTATCTTCCAAGAGAATTCGCTTCGATTATAGTCACAGCCGTAGCCATGCACACTTCCAACTCAATCATCAAGTTCGCGGACGACACTACAGTGGTAGGACTGATTACCAACAACGACAAGACAGCCTACAGGGAGGAGGTGAGGGCCCTTGAGGTGTGGCGTCAGGAAGATAACCTCTCACTCAATGTCAACAAAACAAAGGAGATGATCGTGGACTTCAGGAAACAGCAGAGGGAGCATTCACATCGACGAGACAGTAGTGGAGAAGGTGGAAAGTTTTAAGTTCCGCGGCGTGCACATCACGGACAAACTGAAATGGTCCACCCACACAGACAGCGTGGTGAAGAAGGCGCCACAGTGCATCTGCAGCCTCAGGAGGCTGAAGAAATTTGACTTGTCATCTAAAACACAAACTTTTACAGATGCACAATCGAGAGCATCCTGTCGGGCTGTATCACCGCAAGGCTCTCGTGAGGGTCGTGTGGTTTGCACAACGCATCACCAGGACAAACTACCTGCCCTCCAGGACACCTACCCCACCCGATGTCACAGGAAGGCCAAAAAGATCATCAAGGACAACAACCACCCGAGCCACTGCCTGTTCAACCCCCTATCATCACAAGGCGAGGTCAGTACAGGTGCATCAAAGCTGGGACCGAGAGACTGAAAAACAGCTTCTATCTCAAGGCCATCAGACTGTTGAACAGCCATCACTAACATAGATGGCATACAGACTCAAATCACTGGCCACTTAAATAAAACAGACTTAATAAAGGTATTACTAGTCACTTTAATAATGTTTACATAGAGGTATCACTAGTCACTTTAAGGAAATGTTTACATATTCTACATTACTCATCTCATACAGTTGAAGTCGGAAGTTGACATACACCTTAGCCAAATACATTTAAACTCAGTTTTTCACATTCCTGACATTTAATCCTAGTACAAATTCCCTGTCTTAGGTCAGTTCAGATCACCACTTCATTTTAAAAATGTGAAATGTCAGAATAATAGTAGAGAATGATTTCTCAGCTTTTATTTCTTTCATCACATTCCCAGTGGGTCAGAAGTTTACATACACTCAATTAGTATATGGTAGCATTGCCTTTAAATTGTTTAACTTGGGCCAAATGTTTTGGGTAGCCTTCCACAAGCTTCCCACAATAAGTTGGGTGAATTTTGGCCCATTCCTCTTGACAGAGCTGGTGTAACTGAGTCAGGTTTGTAGGCCTCCTTGCTCGCATGAGCTTTTTCAGTTCTACCCACAAGTTTTCTAATCGGATTGCTGTTGTTCCGGGATTGATTTGCACTTTTCGAACCATAGTACGTTCATCTCTAGGAGACAGAATGCGTCTCCTTCCTGAGCGGTATGACGGCTGCGTGGTCCCATGGTATTTATACTTGCCTACTATTGTTTGTACAGATAAACGTGGTACCTTCAGGCATTTGGAAATGTCTCCCAATGATGAAGCGGACTTGTGGTCTACAATTTTTTTCGGAGATCTTCGCTGATTTCTTTCGATTTTTCCATGATGTCAAGCAAAGAGGCACTGAGTTTGAAGGTAGGCCTTGAAATACATTCACAGCAACATCTCCAATTGACACTTCTAAAGCCATGACAACATTTTGGGGAATTTTCCAAGCTGTTTAAAGACACAGTCAACTTTGTGTATGTAAACTTCTGACACACGAATTCTGATACAGTAAATTAAACGTGAAATAATCTGTCCGTAAACAATTGTTGGAAAAATGACTTGCCAAGTAGATGTCCTAACTGACTTGCCAAAAATATAGTTGAACAAGAATTTTGTGGAGTGGTTGAAAAACGAGTTTTAATGACTCCAACCTAAGTGTATGTAAACTTCCAACTTCAACTGTATGTATATACTGTATTCTACACCATCTATTGCATCTTGTTTATGCCGCACGCAGCCATATATTTATATGTAGATATTCTTATTCACCCCTTTACATGTGTGTATTTATGTATTTAGGAATTTGTTAAGATTACTTCTTAGTCGAAACTAGAAGCACAAGCATTTCGCTATGCTCGCATTAACATCTGCTAACCATGTGTATGTGACCAATAAAATTTGATTCGACTTGTGACTCAGAATTGAGCTCAGGTGCATCCTGTTTCCATGATCATCCTTGAGATGTTTCTACAACTTGACTGGAGTCCACCTGTGGTAAATTCAATTGATTGGACATGATTTGGAAAGGCACACACCAGTCTATATAAGGTCCCACAGTTGACAGTGAATGTCAGAGCAAAAACCAAGCCATGACTGTAGAAGGAATTGTCCAGGGAGCTCCGAGACAGGATTGTGTCGAGGCACAGATCTGGGGACAGGTACCAAAAAATGTCTGCTGTATTGAAGGTCCACAAGAACACAGTGGCCTCCATCATTCTTAAATGAGAGCTGGCAGCCCGGCCTAGAGCTGGCAGCCCGGCCAAACTGAGCAATCGGGCGAGGACGGCCTAGGTCTGGGAGGTCACTCTGACAGCGCTCCAGAGTTCCTCTGTGGAGATGGGAAAACCTTCCAGAATGACAACCATTTCTGCAGCATTTCACCAATCAGGCCTTTATGGTAGTGCCCAGATGGAAGCCACTCCTCAGTAAAAGGCACATGACAGCCCGCTTGGACCTTAAGATACTCAGACCATGAGAAACAAGATACTCTGGTCTGATGAAACCAAGATTGAACTCTTTGGCCTGAATGCTAAGAGTCCCATCTGGAGGAAACTTGGCACCGTCCCTATGGTGAAGCATGGTGGTGGCAGCATCGTGCTTTGGGGATGTTTTTCAGTTGCAGGGACTGGGAGACTAGTTAGGATCGAGGGAAAGATGAACTGAGGGATCCTGGAAGAAAACCTGCTCCACAATGCTCAGGACTTCAGACCGGGGCAAAGGTTTACCTTTGAACAGGACAATGACCTTAAGCACACAGCAAAGACAACGCAGGAGTGGCTTTGGGACAAGTCTCGGAATGTCCTTGAGTAGCTAATTAAATATCCTTGAACCCGATTAAACATCTCTGGAGAGATCTGAAAATAGCTGTGCAGCAACGCTCCCCATTCAACCTGACAGAGCTTGAGAGGATCTGCAGAGAAGACTTGGAGAAACTCCCCAAATACAGGTGTGCCAAACTTGTCGCATTATAACAAATTAGACTCTACGCTGTAATCGCTGCCCAAGGTGCTTCAAGAAAGTACTCAGTATAGGGTCTGAATACTTACGTAAATGTGATCAGTTTTTTTTTATTTGTAATAAATTTGCAAAAATGTCTAAAAACCTGTTGTTTTGTAATTAAGGGGTGTTGTGTGTAGATTGATGAGGGGAAAAAAACAATTGAATCCATTTTAGAATAAGGACCCAATGTAACAAAATGTGGGGGGAAAAGTCAAGGGGTCTGAATACTTTCCGAAAGCACTGTATTTCACTTACCTCAAAATCATTGCTTTTCAGAGTGCAAGGATGTGTCCGAATCTGTATCACCAACCAGCATCTTTCAAAGGGAAAAGTAGTTTCTGCTTTGGCGCCGTCATACTGAGTAATGAAGTGAAAAGTCAAATGACGGCATACCGCGTTTTCCTGGTTTCTGGTAGATGACAATAGCCAGGTGAAAACAACAACAGTTTCTTGCAAGTACATTTTGCGATATTGACACCGATATTATTGTTTGGGGAAAAAAGCAGTTAGGGCTGCTAGGGCTGACCCCATTTAGTCGACTGGTCGATAGTTTGTTCAATAGGCTGTTGGTCAACAGAGGTTTTTTTCGTTTTTTTGTTATTTGTTGGCTTAATGTAGGCTATTTTTACATACTGGCAATGGCAATAGTTACTTTTAGATTTATATACATTTTTATAGAATTTTGAATTTTGATTAACCACATGACTTTGATTTTGAGAGATGAAGGCTTTATTCTAAATGAAATTAAGCTGTTCCACGGGTCGGGAAAAGTTTTTTTTCTTCTGGTTAGGCTATATTGATCTCTGGCTCGCTCTTCAGAAATGTGTATGTCTTCAATTTTCATGGCAGTGCTTAAAGCATCAGACAAGCTCAGTAGCCTATGTACATACAGCACATTTTTTTCAAAGCATAAGGTGTGTCTATATGGAAAAATAACACGTTTAAAAATGTTGACCAATCTATTTGTTGACCAATATATATATATTTTTAAATTGGGGACAGCTGTAGTGGCCGTTATAGTAATTTAAAGAAAGACCGTTGACGGTCGCTATGGCTCCTAAAGAGCTAACAACGAAGGAAAATGCCCTGCTTTGCTTAAGTGAAGCTCACTTCAGTCTGTGCTACTCTGCAACGTGTTGTGTGCCTGCCCAGTGGATTATTGAAAGCTGCCTGGATGCCCATCAAATCCATGGAGGAAACATAAATAACCATATGACCCAGGGCCAGGGTCTTCCAAAGGACTTTAAATGACAGGGGCTCAGTTGCTGTGCTTATTGAACAAACAGTAAAACGCATTTAAATCCTTCAATACAGTAGACAGTCTATCAGATCACTCATAGGCACATCGCAGTGGGGTTAGTAAATGCCTAGCCTTGTCAGTTTACACTTGTCCATTGTATACTCTTGGCCTCACCTGCAGGAATGGAGTGCGACTTCGTGCCTTCGACGTGAGTGTTTGTACAGTATGCAATGTATGTCTCCGATTCTAAATCAAGAAAAGTGTCCAAATAACTCTTTTTATTTCCTGAAGCTGCATTTCGAGGAAAAACCTGAAGCAAAGGCTTGCATCAACAGTAGGCTAGTTCCTTGAGAGGAATTCAATGGTACAAAAAAGACAGACACACACACACACACACACACACACACACACAGAGACACATGCAGGGCAAGCATGCAGGATGGATGTCCTTTTGGTTGTAACCACCAAAAAGCCATTCAAACAGCTTTTTCTCTAGGATATTGCACCTAACTTCAAACTACCTTCCACAAAAGAACAATTTCGACAAAATAATCACTCAAAATGTGGTTGGCCGCAACGCAAGTTACTTTCCAACAGTATCAACACTAGTCAGACATTGGACTATTTTAAAATATAAAAACTATTTTTCATCCACTGTCTAAACTTGTAATTGT
>NC_143022.1:68714284-68766784 GCF_057628025.1 Oncorhynchus mykiss
TCTGTTTTGATCATCTGTGTTTGACTGAGCAGCATCAGTTGGTTTTGAGAGGAAATCTCTTCAAAGGCCTGTAAGTCTTGCTGTCTGCACACAGCGTGCCACCGCCCCTCTCTGCAACTGGAGCCTTGTAGCATGCTCAGCTAGCCACACAGACTGCACCGAGACACACACCGAGAGAGAGAGGTTGGGGTTACGATAGCATCAGTACACCTCGTTCCTCTGTTTCCCTCATTCTTTTGGCGAACATGGTTACTGTGTTGTGACGGGAAGCCAGCGGTTATGGTTCCAACCACAGTAGTGTGACGATTGGATGGGTACCTCTTTCACTGCCCTCTGAGAGAGATACAGCGGGGATGACATGCCTATCAAAGTGGTGGTGGGGCTCTCTGTGCCTCTCACTGTTCCTCTCTCTCTCTCTCTCTCACACACACACACACACACACACACACACACACACACACACACACACACACACACACACACACACACACACACACACACACACACACACACACACACGTGCACACACACACACACACACACACACACACACACACACACACACACACACACACACACACACACACACACACACACACACACACACACACACACACACACACACGTGCACACACACACACACACACACACACACACACACACACACACACACACACACATCGACTGTAAATGTGTGTGTGTGTGTGTGTCAATCACACTGCGAACTGAGCCATTTTGGGCAAACAGAGCAGGGTAGATGAATGAAAAATGCCTGTGCCTCACTCTACTGTTAACTAGACTTCTCCTCTCTGAAAGAGCATGAGGTACTGAGTACTGTTGACGTCTATCTTTTCGTATTGAATGCAATGTATTGACTTATGCAACCGTGATGCATCCGTTTTTTTTTCTCTGGAAAAAAACACTTTCTGTGTCTTGTAAGCTGATAACCAGCCTCCCCTGACATATATGCATGTTACTGTCTGTCTGCTGCGTTCATCGCTCTTTACTCCACTCCACTCTGGCCTGTGGTTGGACTGTTTTGGCTACTGGGGGCCTGCATGTTGACGTAGGTTGTGCAGTGCTTTCATGAGCAAACATTCACACATGGTGTCGCAGGCAAACACATGCACGCATGCATACAAGCGCTGGCGGATGGACACACGCAGGCACGTATGCAGATAATCACAATCACATACACGATAGCGCACATAAACATACAGTTGAAGTCCGAAGTTTACATACACCTTAGCCAAATACATTTAAACTCAGTTTTCACAGTTCCTGATATTTAATCCTTAATCCTATTCCCTGTTTTAGGTCAGTTAGGATCACCACTTTATTTTAAGAATGTGAAATGTCAGAATAACAGTAGAGAGAATGATTTATTTCAGCTTTTATTTATTTCATCACATTCCCAGTGGGTTAGAAGTTTACATACACTCAATTAGTATTTGGTAGCATTGCTTTTAAATTGTTTAATTTGGGTCAAATGTTTTGGGTAGGCTTCCACAAGCTTCCCACAATAAATTTGAATAATTTTGGCCCATTCCTCCTGACAGAGCTGGTGTAACTGAGTCAGGTTTGTTGGCCTCCTTGTTCACACATGCTTTTTCAGTTCTTCCCACACATTTTCTACAGGATTGAGGTCAGGGCTTTGTGATGGCCACTCCAATACCTTGACTTTGTTGTCCTTAAGCCACTTTGCCACAACTTTGGAAGTATGCTTGGGGTCATTGTCCATTTGGAAGACCCATTTGCGACCAAGCTTTAACTTTAACCTGACTGATGTCTTGAGATGTCTTGCTTAAATATGTCCACATAATTTTCCTCCCTCATGATGCCATCTATTTTGTGAAGTGCACCAGTCCCTCCTGCAGCAAAGCAACCCCACAACATGATGCTGCCACCCCCGTGCTTCACATCGTGTTCTTCAGCTTGCAAGCCTCTCCCTTTTTCCTCCAAACATAACGATGGTCATTATGGCCAAACAGTTCTATTTTTGTTTCATCAGACCAGAGGACATTTCTCCAAAAAGTACGATCTTTGTCCCCATGTGCTGTTGCAAACCGTAGTCTGGCTTTTTTATGGCGGTTTTGGAGCAGTGGCTTCTTCCTTGCTGAGCGGACTTTCAGGTTATGTCGATATAGGACTCATTTTAAGGTGGATATAGATACTTTTGTACCTGTTTCCTCCAGAATCTTCACAAGGTCCTTGTGCTGTTGTTCTGGGATTGATTTGCACTTTTCGCACCAAAGTACAGTCATCTCTAGGAGACAGAACACATCTCCTTCCTGACTGGTATAACGGCTGCGTGGTCCCATGGTGTTATACCTTCGTACTATTATTTGTACAGATGAACGTGGTACCTTCAGGCATTTGGAAATTGATCCCAAGGATGAACCAGACTTGTGGAGGTCGGCAATTTTTTTCTGAGGTCTTGGCTGATTTCTTTTGATTTTCCCATGATGTCAAGCAAAGAAGCACTGAGTTTGAAGGTAGGCCTTGAAATACATCCACAGGTACACCTCCAATTGACTCAAATGATGTCAATTAGCCTATCAGAAGCTTCTAGAGCCATGACATAATTTTCTGGAATTTTCCCAGCAGTTTAAAGGCACAGTGAACTTAGTGTACGTAAACTTCTGACCCACTGGAATTGTGATACAGTGAATTATAAGTGAAATAATCTGTCTGTAAACAATTGTTGGAAAAATTACTTTTGTCATGCACAAAGTAGATGTCCTAACCGACTTGCCAAAACTATAGTTTGTTAACAAGAAATTTGTGGAGGGGTTGAAAAGTGAGTTTTAATGATTCCAACCTAAGTGTTTGTAAACTTCCGACTTCAACTGTATAAACACGATATGATGCAGGGCGGGCATGGTACGTGATGTTCTGTTGTGCAGCTCTGTTAGTGTGAAAGTGTGTTTGTCCCAGCTGGTGCAGTAATCTCCTTCATCTCTCCCCATCAGCACACTGAGGCTGTGGGCCATGGCTGCATTTACGCGCAATGTGGTTTGACAGGCCTGTGATGCACACAACTACGCCTGATAAGACATGTTCATCTCACCGCTCTGGTTTCCTCTTCACAGCAATCTGTCCTAGAGTCGTAGCCTCTCTCTTTCTCTCTCTCTCTCTGTAGTTTCTCTCTTTCTCTTATTTCTGTCGCTCTCTGTTGTTGTGACATTGCAGGTTAGTGTGTTAACCGTTAGTAGAGAAGCACTGAGTATTCAATTTACAGTACTCACTCGGATTACTGTCCTTTGTATTGTACTTACTGTCTGTACTAACCTGTTTCCCTACATCTCTTGCTCTCGACAGAAACACACACACACACACACACACACACACACACACACACACACACACACACACACACACACACACACACACACACACACACACACTCACACACACACACACACAGAGAAATGCATGGCTGGTATTCTATTGCTCGACTAAGCAACATTACTCCTCAGTTTAACATTGAAAAATGTACAGTAGAATTCAAGAGAACAGCAAAAAGTTAACTCATCGGCATAAGCAGCTATGATTGAGTACCTCCTCTCATTTGTACTTCGCCTTAATATGCTCTTAACATAATGCCTGCTGGCAACCGAATGCTATAAGAGTGGCAACATCTAAGTTATTGTTTTGCATTTTGTGAAATGTTGCATATTGTCATTGTAAATCCCAGATTGGGCTCTGTTCTTGTCTTCTTTCATGTCGTTGTCACTGTAGAAGTTAACATTCACTGTGTTGGCATTGGAGCAGGTGGCCTGCAATCTCTCTCTAACTGGGTCATCTGTGAAGGCTAGCTGATAGTGAATATCCACGATGCACTCCTCTGCTCATAAAACACACTCATCATACAACACAGTACACCGCCTCTCAACTGATAAGTATGAACCACATCTAGACTTCCTGTCTCTAAACCACACACACGCTCATTCAACTTTCATTTAATTTCATTTGCTCTTATTTCATATATACTCCCAATATCTAATATGTCATATACAGTGCATTTAATAGACCAATACGACTCGAGATGATGTGCATTGTAGGGTCAAAAGGGACATTGCAAAACAGGATGTCTCCTTAAAAAGTGTTGTCACATAGTCGATGAGCAGACTGGAGTGGAAGGGAAGTTTTGTACAGGGGTCTGGTGTCAGCAGGAGGGTCAGAGAGGGATGAAGTAAACAACAGGGAAAAGGAGAGGCAGAGGCAAGACAGTGAGAGAGAAAGAGAGTCACAATGACAGAGAGAGAAAGAGAGTCACAATGACAGAGAGAGAAAGAGAGTCACACTGACAGAGAGAGAAAGGGAGAAGGAATCTTTTTTTTTTAAAGAAACCCTGACACCATAAAGCAGCAGACAGCCCAGAAGAGACAGAGTGCAAGTTGGATGGCATGAGAGTGCACCTGTACCATAGGGGGGAAACACTGTTGAACTTAACCAGAGTTGGCAGCACCTCAGCTTGACCTTGTCTCCGTCAGCGACCGTGGTCCTCTTATCCCATTATGGAATGGACCATGGCGGTGGAGTGGGGATCGACCGTGGACTAACCCCTCACCCCCCTGTTATGCTACGTTGGTCTGTCTCTCTCGGGGGCCCAGGACAAACATCAGCACTGGGAACAAACAGGCTGCTAATGTGGAATGACAGGACATACAATTATAATCTCACAGACACACTGACACACGCACGCACGCACACACACACACACACACACACACACACACACACACACACACACACACACACACACACACACACACACACACACACACACACACACACACACACACACACACACACACACACACACACACACACACACGCACACACACACCATTTGGTATTTTGTTGACAGTGGTGGAAAACTGTCTCAGGCACTGGCTCCAGAATCCAGAAACCCTTCAATTGGGTTGAGATCTGGTGACTGACAAACACACACTTCAAACTACCTATGCTCCTTTGAGACCCCTCTTTCAGTCACTGAGATGTATTCTTCTAACCATGGTCGCCAAAATAATGGACAACTGGGTATTTTTATACATAACCCTAAGCACGATGGGATGTTAGTTGCATAATTAACTCAGGAACCACACTTGTGTGGGTTTTATTTTAATTTTATTTTTAAAACTTTGTATCCCTGATTTATTCAAGTGTTTCCTTTATTTTGTCAGTTACCAGCATGTGAGAGAGTAGCTTGGTTGAGGCGGGTGAATACCCCTGTGTGTCACGCCCTGATCTGTTTCAGGTGTCGCCTATCTTCCCCATGATCCCCTGTGTATTTATACCTGTGTTCTCTGTTTGTCTATGGCCAGTTCGTCTTGTTTGTCAAGTCAACCAGCGTTTTTTGTCTCAGTGCCGGCTTTTCCCGAGTATCTCTTTTTTTCACCTCCTGGTTTTCACCCTTGCCTGTCCTGCCTCTGAGCTTGCCTGCCTGACCACTCCACTCTGCCTGCCCCTGACCCTGAGCCTGCCTGCCGTCCTGTACCTTTGCCCCACTACTCTGGATTACCGACCTCTGCCTGACCTGACCCTGAGCCTGCCTGCCGTCCTGCACCTTTGCCCCACTACTCTGGATTATCGACCCCTGCCTGCCTTGACCTGTCGTTTTCCTGCCCCTGTTGCTGTAATAAACATTGTTACTTCAATACAGTCTGCACTTGGGTCTTACTTGATTCCTGATAGTACGAACTGGCCATAACTGACCCAGCAGACTTGGACCAGCTCCGCAACTACATCTCCTCCCAAGGAGCCACCATTGGTAGGCATGAGGAGTTTCTTTGCGGTCTGATGGAGGGTTCCAGGCCGTGGCTGAACGCCATGACCTAGCTTTGGATGCATTACGGGAGCAGCAACCCACAGAACACTGCATACCTCCCCAGAATCGCTACAATGGAGAATCCAGAACCTGCTGGGCCTTTCTCTCCAAGTGCTCCCTCATTTTCGAGCTGCAGCCTTCTTCGTACCCCTCGGGCCACTCGAGGGTAACGTACATCATTATGCTGGTGTCCGGGAGGGCACTCGCCTGGGCCACAGTGGTGTGGGAGCAACAATCTGCCATCTGCCTCAGTCTGGAGGTATTCGTGGCGGAGGTGAGAAAAGTTTTGAGGCACCGGTGTCTGGGAGAGAGGCTGCCCGGAGGTTACTCCAGCTTCGGCAGGACTCCCTCAGTGTGGCAGACTATGCAGTGGAATTCCGCACACTAGCAGCAGAGGGTGCCTGGAACCCAGAAGCGCTGTTTGACATGTTCTGTATCGGAGGAAGTAAAGGACGATTTTGCAGCCCAAGAACTACCGATGGATCTTGACTCACTCATCCCTTTGACCAACCGGATCGATGGACGGCTATAGGAAGGAGAAGAGGTCTGATTGCAGTCCTAATTGCTCACTCAAGGATACCACCTTGCATCTGATGGACTCTGGAAGTTCCCGGTGTCTACATCCCCGAGAGGTTCTGAGCTTACCCGAGTTCCTCTAAGTGCCTCCGAAGACTGATGATTTACCTCTTCCCGAGCCGATGCTGCTCAGCAGGGCTCTCTCCAGCCGAACGCGTACGCAGACTTAACACCCAGAGTTGTCTGTATTGCGGTACTGCCGGTCATTATGTGTCTACCTGTCCCTTCAAGAGACCTAACTCATTGGTAGGAATGAGTACTCTGGTGGGTCCTAAAGACAATTTAGCTTCTCCCACTACTCGCCCCCCTCTCCCTGCCACCCTGCTGTGGGGCGACCAGTCCAAATCTCTCCAGATACTCATTGACTCGGGTGCCGATATGAGTCTTATGGACGTTACCCTGGAGTCCGAGCTGGGCATCGCCACTCTACCCTACGGGCATTTTATAGGCCTTGGTCACCCACCATATCACCCCAAACAACCTACAACTGTCGGGGAACCACAGTGAGATGATCCAATTCCTGCTAATTGAGTCTCCGGAGGTTCCTGTGGTATTGGGATTCTCATGACTCCAGCGACACAATCCCTTGATTGACTGGTCTACTGGTGCTATCGTGGGCTGGAGCCGTTCTGCCACACTGATTGCCTGAAATCAGCTCTGCCTGCCCTGGGACCTCTTCCTGGGGGCTTGAAAATTGCCCATGATCTCTCCGCCATTCCCACAGAGTACCAGGACCTCCGGGAGGGGTTCAGTAAGGCTTGGGCCAATTCGCTTCCGCAACACCAACCGGTACCCAAAGATGTTAAGCCGGATGCCCTGGCATACCACTATAGCCCCGCGGCTACACCCCCGGAAGTCAAGACCTTTCCCCCCCTGCTCCAAGATCATTATCCCCTCTGCTGTTCATCCTCTGTTGCCCCGTACCCTCTGTATACTTCCTACTTTTCATGCATCAAGATGTTAACCTGTGTCTCACAGCTCTTTGTCTCCTGTTACTCTGGATTATCGACCCCTGCCTGCCTTGACCTGTCTATTGCCTGCCCCTGTTGCTGTAATAAACATTGTTACTTCAACACAGTGTGCACTTGGGTCTTACCTGAAACGTTATACTGCGGAAGGCCTTACAATAGTCAAAGTCCCCTAAATGTGAACGACTATACAGACAAGCTATTTTTGACAACTTCACCGCATGTAACATAACATATACCATGGGTAGACATTGTTTTGCTTGTATAAGACAATAGAAAACTTTGGCTTTACATCTTGCCTTTGAATTGTGGTTGTAAACAACAGGCTGCATAAAGACTCCAAACTTAGAATCAGTCTGCCTACTTGGCAGGGTCTGTATCCAGTAACCAAAGCCCAATGGCAGACTCAGATACCTCCAGTCTCAAATTTGGCAAGAACACATACACAATCTCTGGCATACTTTATACATTGAAACACACGACAGACACACAGACAGACGTACGTACGTACGTACGTACACATACTGGCATATACAGTACAGTCAAACACACACAAACTATAATTCCATGTCCACTCTCTGAGTGACCTGGAGAGGAACATGCAGATAAAATGAAATTAAATAATATTTGTCACATGCGCCGAATACAATATAGATCTTACCATGAAATGCTTACCTACAAGCCCTTAACCAACAATGCAGTTCAAGAAATAGCGAGTTAAGAAGATAGTTACTAAATAAAATAAATACAATCAAAAAGCAACACAAGAAAATGACATAACAATAACGAGGCTATATACAGGGGGAACTGAGTCAATGTGTGTGGGTACACGTTAGTCAAGGTAATTTGTAAAGTGACTATGCATGGATAATTACCAGTGAGTGGCAGCAGTGTAAAAACAAAGGGTGGGTGGGGGGGGGGGGCTTAATGTAAATAGTCTGGGTTGCTTAATTGTTCAGCAGTCTTATGGCTTGGGGGTAGAAGCTGTTAAGGAGCCTTTTGGTCCTAGACTTGGTGCTCCGGTACCACCTGCCATGCGGTAGCAGAGAGAACAGTCTATGACTTGGGTGACTGGAGTCTTTGACCAATTTTTGGGCCTTCCTCTGACACCGCCTAGTATAAAGGTCCTGGATGTCAGAAAGCTTGCCCCCAGTGATGTACTGGGCAATACGCACTATCCTCTGTAGAGCCTTATGGTTAGATGCCCAGAAGTTAACATACCAGGTTGTGATGCAACCGGTCAGGATGCTCTCAATGGTGCAGCTGAACAACTTTTTGAGGATCTGAGAACTCATGCCAAATCTTTTCATTCTCCTGAGGGGAAAAAGGTTTTGTTTTGCCCTCTTCACGACTGCCTTGGTAAGTTTGGACCATGATAGTTTGTTGTTGATATGGACACCAAGGAACTTGAAACCCTCGACCCGCTCCACTACAGCCTGTCGATGTTAATGGGAGCTTGTTCGGCCTACCTTTTCCTGTAGTCTACGATCAGCTTTGTCTTGCATCACACTACCAGGTCTCTGACCGCCTCCCTATAGGCTGTCTCATCGTTGTTGGTGATCAAGCCTACCACTTTTGTGTCGTAATGATGGTGTTGGAGTCGAGCTTGGCCACGCAGTTGTGGGTGACAGGAGGGGATGAAGCACGCATGTTGAGGAACAGCTTGGCAGATGTGTTTTTTTCCCTACCCTTACCACCTGGGGGCAGCCCATCAGGATGTCCAGGATCCCGTTGCAGAGGGAGGTATTTGTTCCCAGGGTCCTTAGTGATGCGCTTTGAACAGCATTCTCACACAGGTGTTCCTTTTGTCCAGGTGGGAAAGGGCAGTGTGGAATGGAATTGAGATTGCATCGTCTGTGGATCTGTTGGGGTGGTTTGTCGAATTGGAGTGGGTCTAGGGTTTCCGGCATGATGGTGTTGATGTGCGCCATGACCAGCCTTCAAAGCACTTCATGGCTACTGACGTGAGTGCTATGTGGTGGTAATCATTTAGGCAGGTTTCCTTTGCTTTCTTGGGCACAGGGAATATGGTGGTCTGTTTGAAACGTATGTATTACAGACTCGGTCAACGAGAGGTTGAAAATGTCAGTGAAGACACTTGCCAGTTGGTCCGCGCATGCTTTGAGTACACGTCCTGGTAATCCTTCTGGCCCTGCGGCTTTGTGAATCTTGACCTGTTTAAAGGTCTTGTTCACATTGGCTATGTAGAGTGTGATCACACCGTCATCTGGAACAGCTGGTGCTCTCATGCATGCTTCAGTGTTGCTTGCCTTGAAGCATGCATATAAGGCATTTAGCTCTTCTGGTTGCCTCGCGTAACTGGGCAGCTAGTGGCTGGGTTTCCCTTTGTAGTCCGTAATATTTGTAAAGCCCTGCCACACCCGATGAGCGTCAGAGCCGGTGTAGTAGGATTCAATCTTAGTACTGTGTTGATGCTTTGCCTGTTTAATGGTTCGTCTGAGGGCATAGCGGGATTTCTTAAAAGTGTCCGGATTAGTGTGCCGCTCCTTGAAAGCGGCAGCTCTAGCCTTTAGCTCTGTGCCGGAATAAAACTTTGTTCTGTACCTTCTGCTTCCTGCGCCAGACTCCGCACCCACTACGCCTAAAGTGCGTAACAACGCCATGCAGAGGATATGGTGAGAGCAGGGACAGGGCAGCAGGACAGGATAGGATTGGTGGCAGGGACGAGGGCAAGGTCCGGGTCAGGGGTAGTATAGTAGACTGGGTTGGGGGCTGTTTGTTGACCTCAGGGTGATAGACAGACACTTCGCAGACAGACAGTAACCCAAACCTAGTCCAGCAAGAGAACAACCCGTTGCATCAATCAAACCATCCCTTTCCCCCTCCACCCTCCAGCGTTTTCCCTCCCACAAAGCATCCTATCCCAACCCCCACATCCTGGGCCCAGGCTTCCTCCAGTAGAGCAGTCCCTGACAGGCTGAGACTTGTTGTTGAAGCTCCAGTCAGTCAGTCCCACACCAAGCAGGTCACCCATGATACAAGTCAGTATTTGACATCCATTCATGTCTGAGGACGTTAGGAGATGAGGTGGAAACCAGTCACTAGGGGCAACAGTGATGCTGTAAGCATCAGCTTCTGGTTCCAAAGATTGCATGTTTGAATCCAGCGATAGAAAGTTGTTTTTTGTATTTTTGTTTTAAGCCTATCCCAAACCTTCACCTTAACCATTCGGAGTTAATGCCTAAACTTAACCTTAAACACTTTGAAATTTGACGCTTGAGAAACATGGATGCAATTCGAATTCTGTCGTGAGACTGTGAAAGCTTGATGCCCACACACTCCTCTACCCCCAGCTCACCTCCCCACACATCCCTAGCCTCCTACGCCTTACAGAAAGCCTGCTACCTGTCACCCTACACCCACACTTTACACTCACCCACTTCCCCACACCCATAGCAGATCAGCTAACAGACAGCACCGCCAACACACACACACATATGGTATGAACACACACACATAAACGCGAGCACACACACACACACACACACACACACACACACACACACACACACACACACACACACACACACACACACACACACACACACACACACACACACACACGGACAAACGCACACAAACGCACAGGCAGGCTCCTCCAATGCAAACAGACAGGCTGGTGCATGACAGCACAGCTATTCTAGAGTAGGTAAACAAGGTTCTCAATGGTCCTACACCTCGTCTCTCACACACACACCTCTGACTGAGACAAATCACGGTAGAGTAGAATGACCGGTCTCCATCTACACACATTGAAGCTCATACAGTAGAGTGAGGGGTGTTAAACGATAGTATTTTAGGTACAGTAACGAGTCTGGAGGACACATTGGAACAAAGAAACCCTGGAGAGATCACATTAAGATTCATATAGGGTACTGGAATGTCTTGGTCCATAGCCCTACATTCAGAGCCTACTACCCCATCTACCAGCTCTCACAGTCTCACGTCAGAATTAGACGTTCATCTGTGTGTCTCAAATGTCAAAATTTCGAAGTTGTTCCAAACTTCTAATTGGAAGTGTTCAAGGTTACATTTAGGCACTAACTCTGAATGGTTAAGGTAAGGGTCTAGGTTTGGAATAGCCTTCAAACACAATTAAAAAAATAAAATAAAAGCAAACCTCCCTTTTTCAGAACCCTGTCTTTCAAAGATAATTTGTAAAAATCCAACTTCACAGATCTTCATTGTAAAGGGTTTAAACACTGTTTCCCATGATTGTTCAAAGAACCATAAACAATGAATGAACATGCACCTACAGATAAGTCATTAAGACACTAATAGCTTACAGACGGTAGGCAATTAAGGTCACAGTTATGAAAAATTAGGACACTAAAGAGGCCTTTCTACTGACTCTGAAAAACACCAAAAGAAAGATGCCCAGGCTCCCTGCTCATCTGCGTGAATGTGCCTTAGGCATGCTGCAAGGAGGCATGAGGACTGCAGATGTGGCCAGGGCAATAAATTGCAATGTCCATACTGTGAGACACCTAAGACAGCTCTACAGGGAGACAGGACGGACAGCTGATCTTACTTGCAGTGGCAGACCACGTGTAACAACACTTGCACAGGATTGATACATCCGAACATCACACCTGTGGGACAGGCACAGGATGGGAACAACAACTGCCCGAGTTACACCAGGAATGCACAATTCCTCCATCAGTACTCAGACTGTCCAAAATAGGCTGAGAGAGGCTGGACTGAGGGCTTGCAAGCCTGTTGTAAGGCAGGTCCTCACCAGACATCACTGGCAACAACGTTGCCTATGGGTATAAACCCACCGTCGTTGGACCAGACAAGCAAAAAGTGCTCTTCGCTGACGAGTCACGGTTTTGTGTCACCAGGGGTGATGGTCGAATCCGTGTACATCGTCGAAAGAAAGAGCGTTACAACAAGGCCTGTACTCTGAAGCGGGATCGATTTGGAGGTGGAGGGTCCGTCATGGTCTGGGGCGGTGTGTCACAGCATCATCGGACTGAGCGTGTTGTCATTGCAGGCAATCTCAACGCTGGGCGTTACAGGGAAGAAATCCTCCTCCCTCATGTAATACCCTTCCTGCAGGGTCATCCTGACATGACCCTCCAGCATGACAATTCCACCAGCTATAGTGCTCATTCTGTGCATAATTTCCTGCAAGACACGAATGTCAGTGTTCTGCCATGGCCAGCGAAGAGCCTGGATCTCAATTCCATTGAGCACGTCTAGGACCTGTTGGATCAGAAGGTGAGGGCTAGGGCCATTCCCCCCAGAAATGTCTGGGAACTTGCAAGTGCCATGGTGGAAGTGTGGGGTAACATCTCACAGCAAGAACTGCCAAATCTGGTGCAGTCCATGAGGAGGAGATGCACTGCAGTACTTAATGCAGCTGGTGGCCATATCAGATACTGACTGTTACTTTTGATTTTGAACCCCCCTTTGTTCAGGGACACATTATTACATTTCTGTCAGTCACATGTCTGTGGAACTTGTTCAGTTTACATCTCAGTTGTTGAATCTTGTTATGGTCATACAAATATTTACACATGTTAAGTTTGCTGAAAATGAATGCAGTTGGCAGTGAGAGTATGTTTCTTTTTTTTTGCTGAGTTTACTTATATTGCTGGATTTGAACATGCAACCTTTGGAGCAAGGGGCAGATGTATATGCCCATCCACCATCCACAATGCCTAGCAAAACTGAAACCTCACTGTTGCCCCTAGTGGCTAGTTTCGTCATCATCTCTCGACGTCCTCAGATAAGGATGGACGTTGAAAACTGACCTGCATCACGGCTGACCCCATACCTCGCCAACCATGAAGGGACTACCCACTCCCCTGCCCCCTCTGTCACATCAAAGCTTGGCGGCCACCTTTGTCCCCTCAGCCTCCCCTCAGTCTGCTCAGTGAGGTAGAGCCTGCACAGCTCCTGGTTATCCTGTGTCTCTCATGCTCTAAATGAGATCAGGCCAGGCCTCCGAGCTGCAGATTAGGAAGGACCGGGATGCGACAGTTCTCATTGTCAACCCAGGTAATTCCCTTCCGCTGCACTTGGATTACTGTGACCACCACAGATCAGATGGGATGTGAACTGCCCCTCTCTCTCTTCCCTCTCTTCCCTCTCTTTTACGGATTGTATTTACCCACGTATGTAACCATAGCGGTCGGTATTACGGTAAGGGACGTTGGCGCATGGATGTATACAAATCAAATCAAATCAAATGTATTAATATAGCCCTTCTTACATCAGCTGATATATCAAAGTGCTGTACAGAAACCCAGCCTAAAACCCCAAACAGCAAGCAATGCAGGTGTAGAAGCACAGTGGCTAGGAAAAACTCCCTAGAAAGGCCAAAACCTAGGAAGAAACCTAGAGAGGAACCAGGCTATGAGGGGTGGCCAGTCCTCTTCTGGCTGTGCCGGGTAGAGATTATAACAGAACATGGCCAAGATGTTCAAATGTTCATAAATGACCAGCAGGGTCAAATAATAATAATCACAGTAGTTGTCGAGGGTGCAACAAGTCAGCACCTCAGGAATAAATGGCTGGCTTTTCATAGTTGATCTTTCAGAATATCTCTACCGCTCCTGCTGTCTCTAAAGAGTTGAAAACAGCAGGTCTGGGACAGGTAGCACGTCCGGTGAACATGTCAGGGTTCCATAGCCGCAGGCAGAACAGTTGAAACTGGAGCAGCAGCACGGCCAGGTGGACTGGGGACAGCAAGGAGTCATCATGCCAGGTAGTCCTGAGGCATGGTCCTAGGGCTCAGGTCCTCCGAGAGAGAGAAAGAAAGAAAGAGAGAATTAGAGAGAACATACTTAAATTCACAATGGACAACGGATAAGACAGGAGAAGTACTCCAGATATAACAGACTGACCCTAGCCCCCCGACACATAAACTACTGCAGCATAAATACTGGAGGCTGAGACAGGAGGGGTCAGGATATACCACTACTGCAGCTACACAAAGGTGACATGAACACAAAGACATATGCATACAGTAGGCACTTACTGTCAGTTCCTGTGACACTGGATCAACGAGTGCATCATTCAGAGGGGTACATGTTATTTCCAGGGAGCCGCTGTTGTCCTCAGAGGGACAGGTGGGGAGAATGCCTGTTCACACTGTTCCCTTGTGTGTCTCTGTGGCTGTGGCCCTGAGAAGGTGGCTAGTGTGTGTGTGTGTGACCCCTGGGTTGTCTTGCAGCATGCGAGGGAGAGTGTTTGTGCTATCAGCCTGGTTAGCACCTGTCCATGTGGCCTGGTTGGGCTATAAACAGCTAACACTGATCTGTGGCTGGGCTGGGCTGGGGAGGCTGGGTGGGACTGTGGGGCTGGCAAGAGCAGTCACTCAAGGAATCTGCAGCAGGGGGCAACTACACAAGGCCAAGGGCGCACACACACACACACACAAATGCACATACACACACTGAAGCATGCACCTCCGCACGAACACACACACAGTAAACACATGCATCTTGAAACAAAATGGGATACTGACAGGCACTCACACTCACAGACAAACACAAACAAATAACATGACACAAAGGCCAAGGGCACAGAAATAGAAACAGATGCCCATAGTCACACACACACACACACACACACACGCACACGCACACGCACACACACACACACATACACACACACACTAACACACACACACAGAGATCTACCCCAGCAGTAACAATCTGATGCCATGGAGTATCCATTGCGTGACTGTATAAGGCTAGATCCTCTCTAGGTTTACTCTGTAAAGCCCAGAGCTAATGTGTTTGTGGAGCATCTGATGTCCCCATGCCAAATGAAGTGTACTGGAATAGGCCCTGTCTCTGGAGAGATGCGGGCAGCTCTGTACTATATCACTGTTACAAAGTCTCAAGTGACATCTAACCACCGTGAGCGTTTGTCAGAAGCTTTCCTCCATACCGATTATGCAAGCAGCTCTGTACACAAGGCCTAGTTAGAGACAGAGAGACAACCACAGTGCCCTCTACTGACCAAACCTGAGGAAACATCAACTTTTAGGAAAGAGGGGTGTGTGTGTGTGTGTGTGTGTGTGTGTATGTGTGTGCGTGTGCGTGTGCGTGTGCGTGTGTGTGTGTGTAAGAGAATGTCTCCCTTTATCTCTCTCTGGATATTCTATCTCTCCATGTATTTATCTACCTTTACAGACCTCTGCATTTCATCCACTTTCCACTTCTCTCCAATAACCGCTTTATCTCTCTCTATCTCTTTCTGTCCCTTCTTCCCCCCCCCCCCCCCCCCCCCCCCCCTCCCCCGCTCTCCTGTAACCCTGTGATCACTGTCTGTCCTTTCATACTCTGGTCAATCTGAATGTCCTTGGCAGGTCTCTGGACTGGGCAGCTCTGCTTGTGCTGGAGACGAGAAGAGAGGAGGAGAGGAGTAGTGGAAGAGTGGAGTAGAGGAGGAGAGGAGGAGAGGAGGAGATGAGAAGAGAAGTAGAGGAGAAGAGGAGGAGTGGAGTAGAGGAAGAGAGGAGTAGAGGAGGAGAGCAGTAGAGGAAGAGAGGAGTAGAGGAGTAGAGGAGGAGAGGAGGAGAGGAGTAGAGGAGGAGAAGAGGAGAGGAGTAGAGGAAGAGAGCAGTAGAGGAGTAGAGGAGGAGAAGAGGAGAGCAGTAGAGGAGGAGAGGAGGAGAGGAGTAGAGGAGGAGAGAGGAGAGTAGAGGAGGAGAGCAGTAAAGGAGGAGAGGAGTAGAGGAGGAGGACATTGGGGCGGCCGGCTGCCAGCTAGACCATTACTGCCGGTCCAGCGAACCGTTTGATGGAGCCCTCTCTTGGGGCTTGTGCCTGGCTGGCTTGGCTGGCTGGGTATACTAGTACGCTGGTCTGGTCCGGACTGCTCTGGTCTGAATCCAGCAGCACCAGTCTCTCTCTCTTTCTCTCTCTCTCTCTTTTCTGAGGATCATTGGACTAGACGGCGCCACACTGAGACCTGGGCTCAGAGAATAGGTCTACTGGGGTCTGGGTCCATATGTGTCACTGTTACCACCACTGTTACCACATACCGTAACCCTCCATTGATGTCCCCTAAGGACTGAAGTGGAGACTGACTCTGGATCAGCCCTGGATCAGTCACGGCCATGGTGATAGGTCTGTGACAGGTCTATTCCATGTTACATGAGTGTGTTTGTGTGAAGGAATGCCTGCCATGGTAACCGTATGTGGGATGTGGCCTCCTAATATCCATACAGTGAGTTGCTGCGGTGGGTTTACTTTCTTCTTTGGAACCTTTGATCGTACCTAAGTGACACCGTTCTTATTTGCATATCAAATACACAAGAAGGTATTGGACTGTCCACAAAAGCTCGCTATTTCAATCTGGCCAGAGCAGGTAACCCCACATGCTTCAAAACAACCACCCTTGTTCCAGTGCCCATGAACACCAAGGTGACCATCATTAAAGTGCTTGGAGAGGCTGGTCGTCAGCACACCAGACACACTGGACCCAGTCCAACATGTCTACCGCTCTAACCAGATCCACGGACGATTCCGTCTCCATTGGAACCCACACGGCCCCATCACACCTGGACGAGAGGAACAACTATGTAAGATGGCTATACATTGACTGTCGTTCAGCATTCGACTGCCCCGTTCGTGACCGTAAGGCCCTTCAGCAGGTGGCCCAGTACATCGCTGGAGCCGTGCTTCCTACCGTCCAAGCGGTGCTTGGGGAAGGCCCGCGACATCGTCACAAACACGGCTCATCCCAGCAAAAGATTATTCGCTCCGTTACCATCTGGCAGACAACAGTCTCTTGCACTGACTCCATGCACCTTAACACGCATGCGCTCACTCACACACACGCACGCACGCACGTACACACGCACACACACACACACACACACACACACACACACACACACACACACACACACACACACACACAGGTTCTAGGCCTGTGGTGTCTCTGGCCCCCGTTGTGCTAAAGTTTCCACTTCGGCCCAGCTTGCAGAAGTTACGGCAGGGATAACAATGTGCCCACGGAACAGGACAGGGACAGGGGCCCCACTGCAGCCTGAAAGCCCCCTATTGTCAAGCCCCCTCAATAGGGCACATTAATTATGGGCCACAGAGCAGAGTAAACCCCCCCCACCCCCCGATTACAGCACAATCACGGCCGCTGAGACTTGCCTGAAGCACCCCTGAAGTACCTCTCTCCACCCCCTTACCCTATTGCCACACACCACCAGCCCCTCGCCCCAGCCCCTCTCTCCAGCCCCTCTCCCCAGCCCCTCTCCGCAGCCCCTCGCCCAAGCCCCTCTCCCCATCCCCACTCCCCAGCCCCTCTCCCCAGCCCCTCTCCCCAGCCACTCACCCCAGCCCCTCTGCCCAGCCCCTCTCCCCAGCCACTCGCCCCAGCCTCTCTCCCCAGCCCTAATTACATTAGGAAATTAAGAAATTTCAGAATGAGCAATGTCAGAGACCGGAATATATATATACAATGTTCACTCCAATGCTTCCCACAGTTTTCCTATGGCTGGATGTCCTTTGGGTGGTGGACCATTCTTGAAACAAACAGGAAACTTTTGTGTGTGAAAAACCAAGCAGCGGTGCAGTTCTTGACACAAACCGGTGCGCCTGGCACCTACTACCATACCCTGTTCAAAGCAACTTAAATGTCTTGCCCATTCACCCTCTGAATGGCACTCATACACAGTCCATGTTTCATTTGTCTCAAGGTTTAAAAATCCTTCTTGAACCTGTCTCTTTTTCATCTACACTGATTGAAGTGGATTTAACAAGTGACATCAATAAGGGGATCATAGCTTTCACATGGTGTCACCTGGAAAGAGCAGGTGTTCATAATGTTTTGTAAACTCAGTTCATATACATATATATAAACTCAGCAACAAAAAAAAAGGCATCTCACTGACAACTACGTTTATTTTCAGCAAATTGAACATGTAAATATTTGCATGAACATAACAAGATTCAACAACTGATAAATAAACTGAACAAGTTCCACAGACATGTGACTAACAGAAATGGAATAATGTGTCCCTGAACAAAGGGGGGGTCAAAAGTAACAGTCAGTATCTTGTGTGGCCACCAGCTGCATTAAGTACTGCAGTGCATCTCCTCCTCATGGACAGCGCCAGATTTGCCAGTTCTTGCTGTGAGATGTTACCCCACTCTTCCACCAAGGCACCTGAAAGTTCCTGGACATTTCTGGGGGGGAATGGCCCTAGCCCTCACCTTCCAATTCAACAGGTCCCAGACATGCTCAATGGGATTGAGATCCGGGAACTTCGCTGGCCATGGCAGAACATTGACATTCCTGACTTGCAGGAACTCACGCACAGAACGAGCACTATGGCTGGTGGCATTGTCATGCTGAAGGGTCATGTCAGGATGAGCGTGCAGGAAGGGTACCACATGAGGGAGGAGGATGTCTTCCCTGTAACGCACAGCGTTGAGATGGCCTGCAATGACAACAAGCTCAATCCGATGATGCTGTGACACAACGCCCCAGACCATGACAGACCCTCCACCTCCAAAATCGATCCCGCTCCAGAGTACAGGCCTCATTTTAACGCTCATTCCTTCAACGCGAGTAAACGCGAATCCGACCATCACCCCTGGTGAGACAAAACCGCGACTCGTCAGTGAAGAGCACTTGTTGCCAGTCCTGTCTGGTCCAGTGATGGTGAGGCACTGCCTTACAACAGGCTTACAAGCCCTCAGTCCAGCCTCTTCCAGCCTATTGCGGACGGTCTGAGAACCCGATTGGAGGAATTGTGCGTTCCTGGTGTAACTCGGGCAGTTGTTGTTGACATCCTGTACCTGTCCCACAGGTGTGATGTTCGGATGTACCGATCCTGTGCAGGTGTTGTTACACGTTGTCTGCCACTGCGAGGACGATCAGCTGTCCGTTCTGTCTCCCTATAGAGCTGTCTTAGGCGTCTCACAGTACGGACATTGCAATTTATTGCCCTGGCCACGTCTGCAGTCCTCATGCCTCCTTGCAGCATGCCTAAAGCACATTCACACAGATGGGCAGGGACCCTAGGCACCTTTCTTTTGGTGTTTTTCAGAGTCAGTAGAAAGGCCTCTTTAGTGTCCTAAGTTTTCATAACTGTGACCTTAATTGCCTACCGTCTGTAAGCTGTTAGTGTCTTAACGACTGTTCCACAGGTGCATATTCATTCATTTGTTTATGGCATGGGAAACAGTGTTTAAACCTTTTACAATGAAGATCTTTGAAGTTATTTGGATTTTTATGAATTATCTTTGAAAGACAGTTCCCTGAAAGAGGGACGTTTCTTTTTTTGCTGAGTTTATATAGTTTCCTCAAATATAAAATATACTTTGATTTGATTAACACTAAATTCCAAATGTGTTATTTCATAGTTTTGATGTCTTCACTATTATTCTACAATGTAGAAAATAGTAAAAATAAAGAAAAACATTAAATGAGTGGGTGTGTCCAAACGTTTGACCGGTAGTGTACGTTTGACTGGTTTCCTATTTCCTATTGGTTTCCTAAGTTTCCTGACCAGTAAAACGTAACGTTTTTAAAACGTTCTGAGAATGGAAGTGAAAATGTTCACTTATTCAAGGAACGTAACATTTGTATGTTTCCCTGATAGTTTCCCTGGGAGATTTGATTAATGTTCTGAGATCATGTTTCAATAAGACTTTAAATAACACTGCTAGCTCAGGTTTGGAACTTCAAGCACAGATATGAAACAGGGAAATAAATCATTAATCAGGCAAACATCATGCAGTTTTTCTTGTGGCAACGAGTCAGTGAGATTTCAACCTACGATCTTCTGTTCTCTATTCATGGAATTAGTCCAACGCGCCACCAGGTTGGAGCTAGGATGCCATGTTTTTTTTCCCTCATACAAAAGCTGTTCATTTTAGTCTATTCAAAAAGACCCCATTTCAAAGGAAACACGCACCCATTAAGATCACTGGTTGCATCACTGCCTGGTACGGCATTTGCTCAGCCTCCGACATCAAGGCACTACAGAGGGTAGTGCGTACGGCCCAGTACATCACTGGGGCTAAGCTGCCTGCCATCCAGGACCTCTACACCAGGCGGTGTCAGAGGAAGGCCCTAAAAATGGGCAAAGACGCCAGCCGCCCCAGTCATAGACTGTTCTCTCTACTTCTGCATGGCAAGTGGTACCGGAGTGCCAAGTCTAGGACAAAAAGGCAACAGTTTTTACCCCCAAGCCATAAGACTCCTGAACAGGTAATCAAAGGGCTACCCGGACTATCTGCATTTGTGCCCCCCGAACCCCTCTTTTATGCTGCTGCTACTCTCTGTTTATCATATATGCATAGTCACTTTAACTATACATTCATGTACATACTTCCTCAATTGGCCCGACCAACCAGTGCTGCTGCACATTGGCTAACCGGGCTATCTGCATTGTGTACCGCCACCCACCACCTCTTTGACGCTACTGCTACTCTCTGTTCATCATATATGCATAGTCACTTTAACCATATCTACATGTACATGCTACCTCTATCAGCCTGACTAACTGGTGTCTGTATGTAGCCTCGCTACTTTTATAGCCTCGCCACTGTATACAGCCTCGCTACTGTTTTTCTCTGTCTTTTGTTACTGTTGTTTTTATCTCCTTACTTACCTGTTGTTCACCTAATACATTTTTTGAACTATTGGTTAGAGCCTGTAAGTAAGCATTTCACTGTAAGGTCTACACCTGTTGTATTCGGCGCACGTGACAAATAAACTTTGATTTGATTTGATCAGGTGTGGCCAATTAGTGTGTGCGGCCAACACACCTAAACACACTTAACAAGATAGAGGATTGAGAGAGTTTTGTTGCTGCTGAGAACGAAGTGTATATGTTTTTACATGACATTCTTAGAATGTTCTAGAAATGTTACTAATGTTTTCTTGTGTTTTTTTATATAACTTTTTCTAAATGTTCTGATAACATGAATACAAATAGAAACATGAGGAACAGCCTGGTCTCATAGACTAGACGTAACATAGCAAATGTAAATCCGGGACACTCAAATTAGTATGATATGTTACCTTTGGTATGGTTACATAAGACAGATGTTTACATCAGGCAGAAATGAAAGCAGAGTGGTAGGTAGCCTAGCGGTTAAGCGGTTGGACCAGTAACTGAGAAAAAAAACATCTGTCAATGTGTCAGATTGAGCAAGGCACAAAACCCTAATTGCTCTGGATAAGAGTGTCTGCTAAATGTAACAATGTGGGCATATAACATGAAGTCTAGCAACCCAAAGGTTTCAAGTTTGAATCTCATCACGAGCAGCTTTTCAACTACTTAAATAACATGTCCCTTAACCCAATTTGCTTACCCTAACCCTAAACCCTAGACTCACTAATGTTAGCCACCTAGCAACCTAACTAGAATTTGTAACGTATCATACGTTTTGCACTCAATGGTGGAAAATGTACTCAAGTTCATACTTGAGTAAAAGAAAATATACTTTTATCGAAAATTCCTCAAGTAAATATCGAAAAGTTTTTGGTTTTAAATATACTTAAGTATCAAAAGTAAATGTAATTGCTAAAATATACTTAAGTATCAAAAGTAAAAGTACAAATCATTTAAAATTCCTTATATTAAGCAAACCAGACAGCACAATTTTCTTGTTTTTTTTAATTTCAGGATAGCAAGGGTCACACTCCAACACTCAGACATAATTTTCAAGCAAAGTATTTGTGTTTAGTGAATCTGCCAGATTAGAGGCAGTAGGGATGACCAGGGATGTTCTCTTGATAAGTTTGTGAATTTCTGTCCTGCTAAGCACTCAAAAGGTATTTTTGGGTGTCAGGGAAAATGTATGGAGTAAAAAGTACATCCTTTTCTGTCGGGATGTAGTGAAGTAAAAGTAAAAGTAGTCCAAAATATAAATAGTAAAGTAAAGTACAGATATCCCCCAAAAATACTTAAGCAGTACATAAATAAAGTATTTTTTACTTAAGTACTTTACCCCACAGCAAATTCTCCTGAGTGGTGCAGCGGTCTAAGGCACTGCATCGCAGTGCTGGAGGGGTCACTACAGACACCCTGGCACACAATTGGTCCAGCGTCGTCTGAGTTTGGCCGGTGTTCCTAACTGACTTGCCTAATTAAATAAAGGTTACAGTTAAAAATTGCAACATATCATATGTTTTGTAAATTTGCAACATATAATACATCCACAAATGAATACATAGCATACAAAATGAAACATATCATACTAAATGGAGTGTCTCGGATTTACGCTGAGAATACTAAGAAATGCTCTTAAACAAGGTTGTGAGGAAACCTGCAGAAAACGTAATGCGGAACTACTGAAATTCCCACAGAAGAATGTTGTTTCTCAACCATTTCGGAACAATTTGAGAACATTACTTTACATAGAACCATGAGGACAACTGCAGGAAACTTTATGCTGAAGTACTGGAATTCCCAACTAAGAAACATATGCTTCTCAGTACATTATGTGTTAGCTGGGTATCCTGCACCATTCCAGGAACATTGTGGGAAGGTTGTATGCAAAATAACCATAGGACAACCATGCTATCACCAAGCTCTAAAAAACATATGGTTCTCAGAACGTTATGTGCTAGCTGGGTTTTGACTGGATTTGGCTAGTCTGGGGTCCATACTTGCGAACATTAGAAAAAGTTTAAGTTTAAACTGGACATACGTCTCAAAATGAACATCAAACAATTAAAATCATTGACGCAGTTACACATGTGATAAAATGCTACATCTTAGCTCTTCCTATTAGAAAACCTGACACATTCAGCCCTATTCTAACCTGCACAGCTAGCCGTGATTACATCCAGTAACATATTCCGTAACAGCCAATTCAAATTGTTGACGTAGTTGGACGTGATCCAACATTTGTTCATGAAAGTGTACTTAACCGAAGTCCAATGGCACTCTCTAATAATCAAAGCAACTACATCACATGCATTTGACTAGCTTCTCATAATTGTCTCAGATTGTGGCAAGGGTTCGAATCCCCCCCTTTGAAATGGAGAAATACATTTATTGTGTTAATGTGTTGAGAAGGGAAGTACAGCCAACAGCATGAAAATGTAGATTAAGAATACATTTAATAAGGAGCTATGTCTTTCTTTAGCCTTGCAGAAATACACACTGCTATGGCTTAAAACTTCTTCAGGATTGGTGGGTCCCCTGCAGGCCGGTTGAGCCGACGAAGGCTAGTAGCATGAGGTTGTAGGTAACAAGAACATTTCCCAGGACATAGATATATCTGTTATTGACAGAAAGCTTAAATTATTTTTTATCTAATTGCACTGTCCAATTTACAGTAGCTATTACAGTGAAAGAGGCAGTCTTGAAAAATTGCAAAATTTTGAACAGAAATGCAATGGTTCATTCAGACTAAAACTTTGCACATGCACTGCTGCCATATAGTGGCCAATATCTAAATTGCACCTGGGCTGGAATAATACATTATGGCCTTTCTCTTTCATTTTGGTACAAAACAAATACAAAGAAACGGTTGTTTTTTTCTTTGTATTATCTTTTACCAGATTTATTGTGTTATATTCTCCTACATTCCTTTCACATTTCCACAAACTTCAAAGTGTTTCCTTTCAAATGGTATGAAGGAAATGCATATCCTTGCTTCAGGTCCTGAACTACAGGCAGTTAGATTTGGGTACGTCATTTTAGGCAGAAATTGAAAAAAGGGGTCAATCCTTTTAATAGTCATATTGCATAGGCTACATAACATGGACGTGTACAACTAAATGTAGGCCTACAGAATTTTATATGCATTGTGAAAATCATCTATTTTGTCACATATGGATTATTTGACTCTAGGACCAACAGAGGAGTGTTTTTTCCTCAAATTATAGCCTTGCCTCGAGGGGGATTCAAACTATCAGCTTAACGCATTAATGGATCACTCCACCAATTAGTGACAGCATTAAGGGGTAAATTACAGCTATTTGACAAGACCACGAGCGTCTTCAACTTTTTTTTTTAATGACGTATGACTATAATCCTACTTGTTGTATAATCCTACTGCAACTTTATTGCTGAGAAAGCACATGCATGTGTGTGAAAAGGCTAGACAAAAACGTGGGATTTTGTCATGTATGTGAAAAAACGTGCCATTTGAATTTTGTCTGACGCTGGTAGCTAGTAGCCTAGTCAAGGATGCATCATGGACAGGGTTGGGTAGGTTACTTTAGCAATGTAATCCATTACAGTTACTAGTTACCTGTCCAAAATTGTAATCCGTAATGTAACTTTTCGATAACCTAAACTCAGTGGCATAATCTGACAACATTCCATTACTTTTAGATTACTTTCCCCTTTAAGAGGCATAAGAAGAAGACGAAAATGTATGTTACCAATGGAACAACATCTATTGCAGAATAAATCAATGTTCGAGTTGAATTAACTGGTCATAAATGACTGTTGCATTTCAGTTTAAGTGTTGGTTACGTAGGCTTCTTCTAACTCGTTAATTTCTCCTACAGATAATAATGTGATTAGGTTGTATCTTTACATTAAACAACCAAAGTTTGTCAGATTTCCAGTCATTCAAAATCATTTAATACCCCTTGATCTTCAAGAATAGGACTTGGAATTATGGAAGTATAGTTCATCTAAATGATTTTACCTGAGCATAACCCCAAAAAACGAAGAATTTATTAGCATACTCTATGGTTTAGGACCAGGTTGTCATGGAGGAGTGATTGGGCTCACTGCTTCGAATTGAACAATAAATTCTGCTCTCATGGAATGGCATGCTTTGAGCACTACGGAACGTATTATTTGCATCTGATAAAAATGATGCCATATGCTGCATTTGCTATAGTCCGATTGTTAACGTTTTTTGTTGGTGACACTTTGATATCTCAATCATTTAAAGGGCGAATCCACAGTTGAGACAACAACAAAGCGGCCTCTCTTTTGGTAAAAAATCTGAGGGATGGGCCTGAAGAAATGTAACCACTCTCAGTTAGTACACAGAGCTAAGGATTCAAGGACTGACCATCCAGGATATCAAAAGTATTTTATTTTATTTTTTGGAAATACAGTGTTTGTTTACAAATTAGTTTGAGCAATACAAGCCCCACTCGTGGTCTTCTTTAAATTAACCCTTTTCTTTCTCTCAATACCACTGAGAAATTGAATGCAGCTGTTGCAAGAGTGCATTCTTCACTGATCACAAAAACAATGGTTGATAGGCAGCTTAATCTTCTTCAATTGAACCATTATTGGGTTAAAATGCACATGAAGTGATCAGCCATCCACAACAACCAAAATCAGTAAGGTGCAAATAGCTAAATGAGAGAGCAGCAGTGTGATTCACATCAATGCGCTATGTAGATATCAATAATAAGTGATATCCGTATCGCCCGTAGACTACACCACTGCTATCATCCTTTACCTCCAAGCGTTTATTGAAGTTGGATCATCTTTGGATGCCGACAGCAGTCGCATCATTGGAAGACATAGCTTGGACTGTAGCCTACAAAAGCCTATTCCTAATCTTTTCCCGCGATCCATCAAACGCATTTGGTGTGTCATCATAGTTGTCTCTGACTTGTGGTCAGACTTGCTCAGGCGGAATAAACTTAAACGTGCTCCTTTTTTCAAGGCTGATTTGAATGTCATTGAGAAAACAGAAAGGTGTCAAAGATCTTTTCGCAAACATCTTGTCTGAATATAAAAGTAAAAAGTAATCCTAGAAGTAATCATCTACTTTTTCAAAAGTATCTGTAATCTGATTACAATATTTTTGCTGGCAACGTAACGGATTACAGCTACAGTTTTTTTTTGTAATCCATTACATGTTGATTGAAATTGGCTGATGTGCACTTTGAGAGGGCAGCCCAGGTTAAATTGAAACTTTTTCGAATGTTCGCAAGTATGGCCCCATGGTGACTGAGTGGGCAGGAAGGGGGCACAGACTGGCACTGTATTGGCACAGACTTGGCACAGGTTGTTACTCCACATTGGATCAGCATCAGACTATTTTCAAAGTGGGTGGTGATGATGGGATGCTTTTTATAATTCAGGGGAGAGGGGCTTGGAATCTTAAATGGTATCATATTTTGCATCTCTAAAAGCAATCAACAAAAGAGCCATCCGTTCCCCTGCCTGACCCGATATTGCATGGCAGAACATGACTGGGAGTGAGATGCTAATGAGTGCATTCCATTAGTATGTGTGACCGCAAGCTAGCGAGGAGGAGAGGAGGAGGGGATTGGAGAGGACTACATATGAGTTGTGAAGGGCCCCTTTTCCAGCGGCCCCTTGAGCTGAGCTGAGCTGGGTGGGGGGAGGGGTCTGGGGGGGAGAGGCCAGGTCTGTAGAGCTAGCTGCAGATTAATGATGGCCACATACCAGCGGGGAGAGAGGGGGCAGCTCAGCTAAGACAAAAGTGAGCTGTGGAAAATGCTAATTCACCAATGGGGTGAAGGGACATGGCGGGGTGGGGGGGGGGAGGGTGGGGGGTGGGGGGGGGGGGGTGGGGGGCTCAGAACAGTGAGAGTGGAGCCCTAGCGTGTGAGAGATATTTTAGGAAGGGGGCTTAGACTGTAAGAGAATGTGTGTGGATTTGATTGTGTGTGTATGAGAGAGCGAGAGCGAAAGAGGGAGAGAAAGAGAGCGAGAAATCAAATCAAATCAAATTTATTTATATAGACCTTCGTACATCAGCTGATATCTCAAAGTGCTGTACAGAAACCCAGCCTAAAACCCCAAACAGCAAGCAATGCAGGTGTAGAGAAAGCGAGAGAAACCGTTCCGCTGGGGCCTCCAGCACAGAAACTCAACTCCCGGCATACTGTTCTAATTTACAGTGTAAGAGAGTGTTGGTGTACCTCTGCTCCATTTATGATGAATGTAACACAAACTATCTTCACCTGTGACATGAAAAATGAAACACCTCCAGAAAGGGTTGACAGCTATAGGGCCTATGGCTGGACCCCACTGAGGTGTGTCCACATGCTTCTGAATAACAGTACTGCGGTTTTGGAGGAGTGAGAATTTACATCCGGGCCAGGGATGGCAGGAGGTGAGCAAGAGAAGAGGAATAGAGGAGTGGAAAGAGTGGAGGAGCAGAGTGCTGTAAAAGTGTGTGATTAACGAGCCTATCTTATACGAAGGACCACAAAGAACAAAGAGTCTAATCTAGAGCACATGCAGAGTGACTGGCACTGTAAAACACTACACAGACCAGGCTGCAGGGGAGGGAGGAGGGGAGAGGGGAGGGAGGAGGGGAGAGGGGAGGGAGGAGGGGAGAGGGAAGGGGAGGGAGGTAGGGAGAAGGACAAGTAGATTTATGAAACAAATTTTAAAAATTATCTGACCGAACTGAGTAAGACAAAAGAATGACTGACCATTCCAGTAAAAAGTTCAACCCTCTTGTGCTCTTACACCACTGGCCCAGGTTAAATTGGCCCAGGCACATGTGTGTGTGTGTGTGTGTGTGTGTGTGTTTCTATGTGTGTATCTCTGTGTGTGTGTCTTTGCATGTGTGAAATGCTTAACTTACAGGCCCTTCGCAACAATATAGAGAGAAATAAATAGAAACAATAGAAAAATAATAACACGAGGAATAAATGGACAATGAGTAAGGATAACTTAGCTATATACAGTGCCTTGCGAAAGTATTCGGCCCCCTTGAACTTTGCGACCTTTTGCCACATTTCAGGCTTCAAACATAAAGATATAAAACTGTATTTTTTTGTGAAGAATCAACAACAAGTGGGACACAATCGTGAAGTGGAACGACATTTATTGGATATTTCAAACTTTTTTAACAAATCAAAAACTGAAAAATTGGGCGTGCAAAATTATTCAGCCCCCTTAAGTTAATACTTTGTAGCGCCACCTTTTGCTGCGATTACAGCTGTAAGTCGCTTGGGGTATGTCTCTATCAGTTTTGCACATTGAGCGACTTAAATTTTTTCCCATTCCTCCTTGCAAAACAGCTCGAGCTCAGTGAGGTTGGATGGAGAGCATTTGTGAACAGCAGTTTTCAGTTCTTTCCACAGATTCTCGATTGGATTCAGGTCTGGACTTTGACTTGGCCATTCTAACACCTGGATATGTTTATTTTTGAACCATTCCATTGTAGATTTTGCTTTATGTTTTGGATCATTGTCTTGTTGGAAGACAAATCTCCGTCCCAGTCTCAGGTCTTTTGCAGACTCCATCAGGTTTTCTTCCAGAATGGTCCTGTATTTGGCTCCATCCATCTTCCCATCAATTTTAACCATCTTCCCTATCCCTGCTGAAGAAAAGCAGGCCCAAACCATGATGCTGCCACCACCATGTTTGACAGTGGGGATGGAGTGTTCAGCTGTGTTGCTTTTACGCCAAACATAACGTTTTGCATTGTTGCCAAAAAGTTCAATTTTGGTTTCATCTGACCAGAGCACCTTCTTCCACATGTTTGGTGTGTCTCCCAGGTGGCTTGTGGCATACTTTAAACAACACTTTTTATGGATATCTTTAAGAAATGGCTTTCTTCTTGCCACTCTTCCATAAAGGCCAGATTTGTGCAATATACGACTGATTGTTGTCCTATGGACAGAGTCTCCCACCTCAGCTGTAGATCTCTGCAGTTCATCCAGAGTGATCATGGGCCTCTTGGCTGCATCTCTGATCAGTCTTCTCCTTGTATGAGCTGAAAGTTTAGAGGGACGGCCAGGTCTTGGTAGATTTGCAGTGGTCTGATACTCCTTCCATTTCAATATTATCGCTTGCACAGTGCTCCTTGGGATGTTTAAAGCTTGGGAAATCTTTTTGTATCCAAATCCGGCTTTAAACTTCTTCACAACAGTATCTCGGACCTGCCTGATGTGTTCCTTGTTCTTCATGATGCTCTCTGAGCTTTTAACGGACCTCTGAGACTATCACAGTGCAGGTGCATTTATACGGAGACTTGATTACACACAGGTGGATTGTATTTATCATCATTAGTCATTTAGGTCAACATTGGATCATTCAGAGATCCTCACTGAACTTCTGGAGAGAGTTTGCTGCACTGAAAGTAAAGGGGCTGAATAATTTTGCACGCCCAATTTTTCAGTTTTTGATTTGTTAAAAAGGTTTGAAATATCCAATAAATGTCGTTCCACTTCATGATTGTGTCCCACTTGTTGTTGATTCTTCACAAAAAAATACAGTTTTATATCTTTATGTTTGAAGCCTGAAATGTGGCAAAAGGTCGCAAAGTTCAAGGGGGCCGAATACCTTCGCAAGGCACTGTATATGGGCTACTAGTACCGAGTTGATGTGCAGGGGTACGAGGTCATTTAAGTAGATATGTACAAATACTGTGCCTTCAGGAGGTATTCATAAACCCTTGACATAATCCACATTTTGTTGTGTTACAGCCTGAATTCATAATGGATTAAATAGATTTGAACTGTAACTCAGCTACTCAGGAACATTCACTGTCTTCTTGGTAAACAGCTCCAATGTAGATTTGGACTTGTGTTTTAGGCTATTGTCCTGCTGGAATATGAATTAATCTCCCAGTGTCTGGTGGAAAGTAGACTGGTGTAAACCAGGTTTCCCTCTAGTATTTTGCCTGTGCTTAGCTCCATTCCATTTATTTGTTATCCCCAATCCTTAACGATTACAAGCATACCCATAACATGATGCAGCCACCACTATGCTTGAAAATATGGAGAGTGGTACTCAATAATGTGTTGTATTGGACTTTAGTGCCTTGTTGCATACAGAATACATGTTTTGGAATATGTTTAATTCTTAATTATTTTCACTCTGTCAATTAGGTTCATATTGTGGAGTAACTACAATGTTGTTGATCCATCCTCAGTTCTCTCCTATAGCAGCCAAGAAACTCTGTAACTGTTTTAAAGTCTCCATTAGCTTCATTGTGAAATCCCTGAGTGCTTTCCTTCCTCTCTGGCAACTGAGTTAGGAAGGACGCCTGTATGTTTTGTAGTGACTGGGTGTATTGATACACCATCCAAAATGTAATTAATAATTTCACCATGCTCAAAAGGATATTTAATGTCTGCTTTTTATTTTATTTATACCCATCTACCAATAGGCGCCCTTCTTTGTGAGGCATTGGAAAACCTCCCTGGTCTTTCTGGTTGAATCTGTGTTTGAAATTCACTGCTCAACTGAGGGACCTTACATATAATTGTTTGTGTGGGGTACAGAGATGAGGTAGTCATTAAAACGTCTTGTTAAACACCATTACTGCACACATAGTGAATCCATGCAACTTATTTTGATACTTCTTTACTCCTGATCTATTTAGGCTTGCCATAACAAATGGGTAGAATACTTATTGACTCAAGACATTTCAGTTTCACATTTTAATAAAAAATATTTTAAAAAATACATAATTCCACTTTTACATTGTGGGGTATTATGTGTAGGACAGTGACACAAAATCTCAATTGAATCCATTTTAAATTCAGGCTGTAACACAACAACCTGTGGAAAAAGTCAAGGGGTGTGAATACTTTCTGAAGGCTCTGTAGGTAGGGATAAAGTGACTAGGCAACAGGATAGATGATAAACAGTAGCAGCAACAGTATGGTCTTCCTCTGACACCGCCTGGTATAGTCCTGGATGGCAGGGAGCTCGGCCCCAGTGATGTACTGAGCCGCACGCATTACCCTCAGTAGCATCTTGTCCTCGGATGCAAGATATAGGCTGTCTCCTCGTCGTCGGTGATCAGGCCTACCACCGTTGTGTTGTCACCAAATGATGGTGGTAGAGTCATGCACTGCCATGCAGTCGTGGGTGAACAGGGAGTACAGGAGGGGACTAAGCACACACCCCTTGGGGCCCCCATGTTGAGGGTCAGCGTGGTGGATGTGTTGTTGCCTATTCTCACCACGTGTGAATGTTTGTGTGTGTGTGAGAGAGAGATGGTGAGGCAGGCCACTCACTCACCTCACACATAAATCACATACAAGGGCTAATTGATTTAGCTCTTTTTCTACGTTTTATCTCTAGCAAAGCTAGATTCTCTGACTAAAGCTTCCCATAGCTACTCCACACTATTCAAGAGGCCTAAAAAACTAAGGTGACTGACTCATCACACATTAAAAAAGAGGCCGTCTAGTAGTGACTGTTTAACAGTCTGATGGCCTGGAGATAGAAGCTGTTTTTCAGTCTCTCGGTCCCAGCTTTGATGCACCTGTACTGTCTCCACCTTCTAGATGGTAGTGGGGTGAAAGGCCATGGCTTGGGTGGCTGGACCAAGACACATTTCTTCAGCCTCCTGAGGTTGAAGAGGCATTGTTGCTCCTTCTTCATCACACTGTCTGTGTGAAGGGACCATTTCAGGTCATCAGTGATGTGCACCCTGAGGAACATTAAGCTTTTGACCATCTCCACTGTGGCCCCGTCGATGTGGATGGGTGCGTGCTCTCTCTGCTGTCTCCTGTAGTCCACGATCAGCTCCTTCATTTTATTGATTTTGAGGGAGAGGTTATTTTATTGGTACCACTCCAATAAGGCACTCACCTCCTCCCTGTAGGCTGTCTCGTTGTTGTTGGAAACCAGGCCTATAATTGTTGTGTCGTCAGCAAACTTAATGATTCAGTTGGAGATGTGTGTGGTCAAGCAGTCATGGCTGAACAGGGAGTACAAGAAGGGGCTGAGAACGCACCCCTGTGGGTCCCCTGTGTTGAGCATCAGCTTGGCGGAGGTGTTGTTGCCTACCTTCACCACCTGGGGATGGTCCGTCAGGAAGTCCAGGATCCAGTTGCGCAGGGAAGGGTTCAGACCCAGGGACTCCACTTTGTCTCTGTCCTGATGTTTTGCCTCTTTGATTGAAGATAAAATAAAATAAAAGATTAAGATGGGCAAAAGAACACAGACACTGGACAGAGGAACTCTGCCTAGAAGGCCATCATCCCGGAGTCGCCTCTTCACTGTTGACGTTGAGACTGGTGTTTTGCGGGTACTATTTAATGAAGCTGCCAGTTGAGGACTTGTGAGGCGTCTGTTCTCTAACTAGACACTCTAATGTACTTGTTCTCTTGCTCAGTTGTGTACCGGGCCTCCCACTCCACTTTCTATTCTGGTTAGAGCCAGTTTGCACTGTTCTGTTCTGTGAAGGGAGTAGTACGAGACCTTCAGTTTCTTGGCAATTGCTCGCATGGAATAGCCTTCATTTCTCAGAACAAGAATGGACTGATGTGTTTCTGAAGAAAGTTCTTTGTTTCTGGCCATTTTGAGCCTGTAATTGAACCCACAAATGTGGATGCTCCAGATACTCAACAAGTCTAAAGAACACTTTTATTGCTTCTTTAATCAGGACAACAGTTTTCAGCTGTGCTAACATAATTGCAGAAGGGTTTTCTAATAATCAATTAGCCTTTTAAAATGATAAACTTAGATTAGCTAACACAACTTGCCGTTGGAACACAGGACTGTTGGTTGCTGATAATGGGCCTCTGTATGCCTATGTAGATATTCCATAACAAATCAGCCGTTTCCAGCTATAATAGTCATCTAGAACATTAACAATGTCTACACTGTATTTCTGATCAATTTTATGTTATTTTAATGGACAAAAATGTGATTTTCTTTCAAAAACAATGACATTTCTAAGTGACCCCAAACTTTTGAATGTTAGTTTATATATTTAAAAATATATGTTTTCTCTTCTTTATTATTTTCCCCTATTTACACTATAGTTAACTGTAAGTATCACAGTATAATACAATAAATACTACAGTGAATACTACAGTAAAGTTTGCAAAAACTCTACAGTGAATACTATAGTATTTATACCATAGTATACTTAAGAAATAAGGCCAGAGGGGATGTGGTATATGGATGTGGTACCATGGCTAAGGGATGTTCTTAAGCATGACACAACACAGAGTGCCTGGATACAGCCCTTAGCCATGGTCTATTGGCCATATACCACAAACCCCTGAGGTGCCTTATTGCGATTATAAACTGGTTACCAACTTAGTTAGAGCAGTAAAAAATACATGTTTTGTCATACCTGTTGTATACGGTCTGATAACGTATACCACGGCGCTCAGCCAATCAGCATTCAGGGCTCGAACCACCCCGTTTATAATATAGTATTTTGTGTGGGATAGCAGTCCAGACCAAGATAATTCTGACTGACTCTGAGAGAGGATCTGTGTGGGATCTCTCTCCCTCTCTTTGTGTGCGTGTGTGTGTGTGTAGGTGTGCGTGAGAGCATGCATGTGTGTATGTGTTTTGGGGTGTTTGTCCTGGATAGGTGCAAACAGTCCTTACTAAAATACATAATGTTTTACTTGCTCAGAGTATCTGCATATCCCGGATTGCTAACAAACACACACTTCTGAAACAGTCCAAAGCTACCACATTGAACCACACGTTACATGTGCTTGTGGTTGTGATTTCATATCCACTCTTGGAGAGGAAGTGCTCTTTGAGTCTGTTGATAGGTCTAACGGAGTGGTGGTAGAAGAGGTGTAGTCAGTGGTGTTGCTGTGTGTGGAGTAGTAAGGCTAGCCAGCTCTGGGCAGTGAACCATATGGCTGAACTGGCCTGCCGAGCCTGCAGCTCTCCATGGCTGATGTGGTGGATGACACGGCACTCTGAGATTATCCTCACCCTGCCTAGCTTTGAGGCTGGGGTCTGGGTACTGGGTGTGGGGGAACATACACAATGCACTGTGGAACCTCCCCACATGACACAATATTATAGTTTACTATAGAATATTACACTACTTGCTATAGAATTCTATAGTAAAACATAGTATACTGTAGAATACTATACTACACATTGTAGTATCCCTCGATCAAGTGTAGTATTTACTATAAAATGTTGTAGCATACTGTAGAATACTACAGTAAATACAGTATTATCCTCACAAATAAAAGCTCTACTCTTCACCACAGCAGGTAGTTAACCACGGCCTAGTGGTTAAGAGCTTTGGGCTAGTAACAGAAAGGCTGCTGGTTTGAATCCCTGAGTCAGCAAAGTGGAAAAATCTGCCGTTCTGCCCTTGAGCAACGCAGCTAACCCCCAATAACTTCCTTTAGAAAACCTACTGGAGAAATACTAAAAGAGTAACTGCTCTATAACCTGTAGGTAGGCTTGGGTTCTGAACAGAGAGCTCAGAGCTTCTGCTCTTTTCTATAACCTGTAGGTAGGCTTGGGTTCTGAACAGAGAGCTCAGAGCTTCTGCTCTTTTCTATAACCTGTAGGTAGGCTTGGGTTCTGAACAGAGAGCTCAGAGCTTCTGCTCTTTTCTATAACCTGTAGAGAACACAATATGTGGTCTATTCTTGGCATGTCGGTTTCTCACTTACGGGTGTCACGAATTGGGATATGGAGGAGGGGAATGGACAGGGTTTTATGCTGATTAAATACTGTAGTATTTACTATAGTTATAAAAATGTGGCGTTTTTATGGACTGTAGTGTTTTTACAGACATTTCTGTAGTATTTACTGCAGTGTTTTGTTTGTGGATAACACTGTAATTTTTACTATAGTATTCTACAGTATACTAGACAATTCTTTATTAAGTACTACACATGATTGAGGGATACTACATTGTGCAGTATAGCATTCTACAGTATACTACAGTTTACTACAGAATTCTATAGTAAGTACTGTAGTATTCTATAGTAAATGGTAGTATTTTTTATGTGGGAGGGGACAAATAAGTTACAGATTACAACAAACTAGCTGTCATAAGAATTGTATGATCTTGTATTACCTACTGCTCAGTATCCAACTCAGTCAGTGGGCAAAAGGGGTTCCACTTGTTCTCTACTGTCTACATTTTGATGGCAGCTTTATAATCTCTGTGAATCATAGGGCCAGCACCCCCACCCCCCTTTCTCTCTCTTTTTTCACCCCCAACTCTCTTTCCATCCCACAGTTTATCTCTCTCTCTCTCTCTCCAGCTAGACCAGGATCTATGGGTCCATTTGGAAGTAATCTGGCTCTGGCAGGGAATGAAAGGGCCTGCCTGGCCCATCCCTGGCACGGTAGTCTTCTCTCCAGCGGCTTCTCTCCGCAGGTCTCTGTCTCTTGGCTCTTTAACGAGCTGAGACCTGCCCAAGGTTGTCTCTCTGATGTAGCAGACCTGTATAAGCGCCACATTAGTGGATTCCCAGATCGGCTTCCTTCTCTCACCGGGCGGCGCTGACTGCCTAAGAGTAGGGTTTCCTGGTTCCACTCCCCCAGAGGCTCTCACTCTGTCTGGTAGAGGTGCAGAGGGCCATGGGCTTGTCTCCGTCTCATGAAAACAGTGGTGTGGATGTGTGTGTGTAGGGGGGGAGTGTGTGTGCGTGTTTGTGTGTACATGCGTGCATGCCTCCTTGTGTGTGTGTGTGCTGAGCAATGAGATATTTCAATGGGTTTTTGTCTCAGTCTCATGAAAACAGTGTGGATGTGTGTGTGTACTGTGGGGGGAGTGGGTTGTGTGTGTGTGTGTGTGTGTGTGTGTGTGTGTGTGTGTGTGTGTGTGTGTGTGTGTGTGTGTGTGTGTGTGTGTGTGTGTGTGTGTGTGTGTGTGTGTGTGTGTGTGTGTGTGTGTGTGTGTGTGCATATGTGCTTCATTGTGTGTGTGTGCTGTACAATGGGTAATGGATTACAGACACAAACATTAACCCCCTAAAGTCGATGTCCACTCCTCCGCAGAAATCTAATTAGCATATCAATAAAAATCCTCATAAAATCTGTTTAAGCTAGAGATACACTATACAGTGCCTTCGGAAAGTATTCAGACCCCTTGACTTTTCACATTTTGTAACGTTACAGCTTTCTTCTGTTAAATTGTTTTTTCCCACCTCAACAATCTACACATAATACTCCATAATGACAAAGCAAAAACAAGAATTCAGACATTTTTGCTAAAAACTGAAATATAACATTTACATAAGTATTCAGACCCTTTACTCTGTACTTTCTTGAGAAACATTTGGTAGCGATTACAGCATCGAGACTTCTTGGAGATGACGCTACAAGCTTGGCACACCTGTATTTGGGGAGTTTCTCCCATTCTTCTCTGCAGATCCTCTCAAGCTCTGTCAGGTTGGATGGGGAGCGTTGCTGCACAGGTATTTTCAGGTCTCTCCAGAGATGTTAGATCGGGTTCAAGTCCGGGCTCTGGCTGGGCCAAAGGATATTCAGAGACTTGTCCCGAAGCCACTCCTTGTACTGGCTGTGTACTTAGGGTCGTTGTTCTGTTGGAAGGTGAACGTTCGCACCTGCATGAGGTGCTGAGTACTCTAGAGCAGGTTTTCATCAAGGATCTCTCTATACTTTGCTCTGCTCATTTTCCCTCATTACTGACTAGACTCCCAGTCCCTGCCGCTGAAAAACATCCCTGCAGCATGACGCTGCCACCACCATGCTTCACCGTAGGGATGGTGCCAGGTTTCCTCCAGACGCTTGGCATTCAGGCCATAGAGTTCAACATTGGTTTCATCAGACCAGATAATCTTGTTTCTCATGGTCTGAGAGTCCTTTATGTGTCTTTTGGCAAACTCCATGTGGCCTGTCATGTGCCTTATACTGAGGATTGGCTTCCGTCTGGCCACTCTACCATAAAGGCCTGATTGGTGGAGTGCTGTGGAGATGGTTGTCCTTCTGGAAGGTTCTCACATCTCCACAGAGAAACTCTAGAGCTTTTTCAAAGTGACCATCGGGTTCTTGGTCACCACCCTAACCAAGGCCCTTGGTACCGATTGCTCAGTTCGGCCGGGCAGACAGCTCTAGGAAGTGTCTTGGTGGTTCCAAACTTCTTCCACTTAAGAATGATGGAGGCCACTGTGTTCTTGGGGATCTTCAATGCTGCAGACATTTTTTGGTACCCTTCCCCAGATCTGTGCTTCTAAAACAATCCCGCCTCAGAGCTCTACGTACAATTCCTTCGACCTCATGGCTTGGTTTTTGCTCTGACATGCACTGTCAACTGGTGGACCTTATATAGACAGATGTGTGCCCTTTCCAAATCATGTACAATCAATTAAATTTACCACAGGTGGACTCCAATCAAGTTGTAGAAACATCAAGGATGATCCATAGAAACAGGATGCACCTGAGCTCAATTTCGAGTCTCATAGCAAAGGGTCTGAATACTTTTTTCTAACTTTTTTTTGTTAGGGGGTAGATCAGCTTTAATATTAAGTGTCTGCATCACTTCCAGTCCCCCATATCTATTTTATGCTAATAAATATATATATATATGGATACAGGCTACCTTTCAAAAGCTTGGGGTCACTTAGAAATGTCCATGTTTTTGAAAGAAAATCAACTTTTTGGCTATTGAAATAACATCACATTGATCAGAAATACAGCGTAGACATTGTTAATGTTGTACAATTTATGGTCTATCTACATAGTACAGAGGCCCATTATCAGCAACCATCACTCCTGTGTTCCAATGGCACGTTGTGTTGCCTAATCCAAGTTGATCATTTTAAAAGGCTAATTGATCATTAGAAAAGCCTTTTTCAATTATGTTAGCACAGCTGAAAACTGTTGTTCTGATTAAAGAAGCAATACAACTGGCCTTCTTTAGACTAGATGAGTATCTGGAGCGTCAGCATTTGTCGGTTCAATTACAGGCTCAAAATGGCCAGAAACAAAAATAACTTTCTTCAGAAACTCGTCAGTCTGTTAATGTTCAGAGAAATTAAGGCTATTCCATGTGAGAAAGAGGCGACCCCGGGATGCTGGCTTCTAGGCAGAGTTCCTCTGTCCAGTGTCTGTGTTCTTTCGCAAATCTTAATATTTTATTTTTATTGGTCAGTCTGAGATATGGCTTTTTCTTTGCCACTCTGCCTAGAAAGCCAGCATCCCGGAGTCACCTCTTCACTGTTGACGTTGAGACTGGTGTTTTGCGGGTACTATTTAATGAAGTTGCCGTTGAGAACTTGTGAGGCATCTGTTGGTCTGTTTCTCAAACTAGACACTCTAATGTACTTCTCCTCTTGCTCAGTTGTGCACCGGGGCCTCCCACTCCTCTCTCTATTCTGGTTAGCGCCAGTTTGCGCTGTTCTGTGACGGGAGTAGTACACAGCGTTGTGTAAGAGCTTCAGTTTCTTGGCAATTTCTCACATGGAGTAGCCTTCAATATAGCACACAGGGAAAACACTCACCCCAATTTATCTCAACCCCTTTTTTTTCACCACTGTGGTCAACATAAGCACACATCGTCTCTGAACAAAGTTCACATAGTGATTTTAGCCTGTGGCTGCCTGTGAGTCCTTTTTTCCGTGGTTGAATTGTGGAGTGACATACTCATCATAACAGCAGTGAAATATTACAGGCGGAGGTGGGTTATTAAAACGGTTATTACCACGGGTGACTGGGGTTAAACAGGACCTGACTGTCACAGTAATGACAGGGTGCATGGCTGAGGAAGGGGGAGACTGGCATGTGGAAGATGACCGAAAACCAACCATCAAAACCCCTCAATGGGATGTGGATGGACTTACTTCCTGACCGCTTGACTGAGTCGCTCCCCACCTAAACACAAACGCACACATGCTCATGGACCCTCCAATGAACCCCTCAGCTACACAGACTTACTCACGGGCACGCGCACACACACACACACGCACGCACGCACGCGCGCGCACGCACACACACACGCGCGCGCACGCACACACACACACACACACACACACACACACACACACACACACACACACACACACACACACACACACACACACACACACACACACACACACACACACACACAAAGAATGCACATAAACAAAATCATACACAGAGGCCAGTGGTCAGTCTTAAACGATCACACTGACGATTCAATGGAGACAGCTAAGCTGACGGTCTCTGTAGACATATCTCTGTCTTATTATCCACAACATGGTTCGACACTGCGACCGCTCCATCATTTGAGAAAAATCTTCCATCCACAGAAAAAGCAGGGGGGAAGGGGGGGCATATATTTGTATTTTCCACCTCAGGCTCCCCTCGCTCCCCTTGCTCCCCTCGCTCCCCTCGCACATAAACACATCTAGAGGGTCTGGACTAACAAACAAGAAGCCTAACCCATGAAATACGAGTCCAAAAGCAAAGCTTTCCCTTCACCTCAACCCCCACCCCCTCCTTTCCTCTTCGTTTCCCCCATCTCACCCCTACCCCAGCGTCCACCTTTAATCACTCACACATGCAGCACGACCTACCGGGGCAGAGTGAGTTGTGGGCCGTCCTTCGGACACTGAAGGGGTTGTGTGTCCCCCTGGCTACCCACAAGCCCTTGCTGTTCTCCAGGGGCTGTTTATTTGGCCCCTGTAATGGCGGCTGTCACGGCTAATCTTCCAGAAAGAGACCTTGATTTACTCCAGGTGGTGGTTTGGCCATTGTCTAGTCTCTGGAGCTGCCCTGATCTCTAACCCCTGACCCCTGGGCTGCCCTGCGTTCTAATGAGAGAGAAGGTCAGAGTTGGTTCTGGGAGGAGAGAGGCGACATGGGGATTAGCCTGGACACGGGTGTGTTTGTGTGTGTAGAAACAGATACCTCCCCCACACCCCTATCCTGACCTCCCTCTACATCTCTATTACCCTCCTCAAGGACTTGTGGTCATATTGAATTATAAAATCCACATTTACCCTGAAGCATAATAAACAGAGGTAATAACAAAAGGAGTGAGGGAGTAAATAATACTTCTCCCTCTCTCTTCCCAACCTCTTTCTCTCTCTCTCTCTCATGTTCTTCCTCTTTCTCTCTTTCTCCTTCTCCCTCTCTCTTCCCAACCTCTTTCTCTCTCTCTCTCTCATGTTCTTCCTCTTTCTCTCTTTCTCCTTCTCCCTCTCTCTTTGTGTAACCGAGGGACAGAGGGACGTGCTTTGCCAACTGCCCTGTTCTATTTGCACTGGCGAGCATTCTTCCTGCCTGTTGGACGGCTCCATCTGGCCACCTCTGGGTCTCATACAACCCAGTAGTCCATTCCAATGACCCTGCTCTGTGTACGTCCATGTGAGAACAATTCACAAGGACGGACTGATATTATTGGCATCATCAATGACTGGAAAAAGCTTTAGATGTTCTTAGCATTAAGAACACAGTGGCTGGACACGATCAACATGATCCCAGCCTGAAAATCCTGCCCTCCCCACTCCCTCTGTAAATACGCACGTGGATGGGGAGAGGAGTATATGTTTCGCACCCCCCACCCCCCGCCCCCACCCGCCGCGTCTCGCAAAATATCCAGGCATGTGTATATATAGCAGGAAGTTCTGCAAATCAGTGGAATGATTAGGCTCATGTTAATACCAGGCATACGACCCGGCAGCAGTGTCCCCATTCCTCAGCCTGGCCGCCCATGCCATAGTCTGGTCCCCTGCCCTCCCCCATGCCTCAACCTAGCCCCCCTGTGTCCCGGCTTGCCTCCCATTACTGTAATACAGGCTATATTCATTTACGTAGCCAGCCCACTACTCCCAAAGTCGATGACAAGAGATAGTGCCTTCATCAGTAGCCAAGGGTGAGTCAATTACCAGAGCGCTATACTCTAGTTGTCTACCGCAGCCTGACTCTTTGACAAATAACACTACTCCTGCCATCCTATCTTAAACCCTGGTTCTATCAGTAAGCTAGTCTACTACTCATAACCTACGAGACCTTTAGAGAAACTACACAGAATCCCTAACCAATCAGCTAACCCCAGCAGAACTAAATCTGATTTCGACTTAAGCCTAGCTCCACCAGCATGAGTCAAAAGTACCAAAATACCATCAATCTTACCATTAAATGTCCCAGTATGCTAGCAGCCTGCCCCTGATTCCCTGTTCTGCCTGACTGGGATTGGGTAGACATGGTCCCCGCATTTAAGAGCTCCACTTCCAGTGCTAATATAAACCTGGGGGTCGGCGGCTGGATGAGACGTAACAGAGCAGTCACACAGAGAGAGGGATGGGGGAGAAGTAAGGGACATAACAGCCAATGGGTCGAAGGGGCAACAGGGCTCGGATATGAATCTCTCTCAGCTGCGACGACCCCTGACCCTATCCCACAATCCTTGGTGGAAGCTGTGTTATTGTCCTCCTCTCTCCCTCTTTCTAATTGACCCTCTCTGCCTCGCATCTGTGGCCAGCCCGTGTCATCCCTTCCTCATTCTCTGTGCGGACTGACATAAACCCCACTTTTCTCTTCTTTCGGAGGAGTTTCACTCTATCGTTTCCTCAGTTATGGCCTGAACAGCGCCAGCGATTCATCCTTCAGAGATGACTGCACTCTGTCAGAATGCAGACGGGAAGATGGGAGAAGGGAGAAAAGGAGAGGAAGAGGGAAGGAAAGAGAGAGAATGAAAGAAAGAGAAGGAGAGAGAGAGAGAAGGCGAAAGGGAAGGTGAGTATCTAACCCCACCAGTGTGAGGGGTCAAAGGTGAGGTTTTCTTAAGGTCAGGGAGTGAATAGAGGTACAGGGTCACCATTGGCCTGCTCTCTGTTCTAGAACATTCGGACATCAGATTCCAGAACAGTGAAAACAGATTCCATCACACTGCTGGACCATCAGCCCAATGGATCGCTCATGTACTCATACCATGTGTGTCAGTCAATGCTCCATTCATTCAGCCTTATGTGACCTGAGACACTGTGAACCATCTGGGAGACACAGAGCAGCACTGGGATCAGTGTTATGGGAGACACTGAGGTACCGTGCAGAAGGACATGAATCTAAAAACTGATATGAATCTAAAGATCATGCCAAAGAAAAAGCATTGACATTATTAGACCTGAGACATCCTTCTGGTATATGAATGTAAAGGGATTTTGTTGATGACATCTCCTCACTATAAAGCAACAAACAAACCATTGAACAAGTTGACCTTTGCAGTGCACTCTCTCAGTGAAGCAGCACTCGGCCTCCTCTGGTATCTCTGGGGACCTCCGGGTCTGCAGTGTCTCCTCGGGCCGACACCAATCAGCACCAGCACACATTCCAATGCATCATGGGCTGTGTAGTCTCACGAACCCTGCCCCAAATAGAGATGAGGCAAAGACAGAGGAATTCATGAAGAACAAGATAAGTGTGAGAGCAATGTGTGTGTGTGTGTGTTTGTGTATAAGAGATACTAGTTCAGAGTTAGTAATACATCCAAGCTCATTGTCTGGGGCGAAACAGGACTTATGTTTCAAGGGGGTGGAGGGATGGGGTGGAGGGATGAGGGGGGGGGGGGGTCCGAGTTGGGGGAGCAGGGGAGTAGTGGGGAGCAGGGTGTGGTCAATGTGACGTAATCCTCTGGACATCTGGGCAGCGACGACAGACAGTCAGGCTGTGTTCCGGCTCCAGAGGAGACACAGACACACACTTCAACCCCTCCCTCCCCAGGGGAGCTGTAGTCTAGGAACCAGAGACACAACACTAATGAGTCTAATGAACAGGGAGTCAGACACCAGGCAGGGCCGAAGTTGGCCAGAGTGGGCCAAGGAGGGCCAAAGAGGGCCATGGGGAGAACAGAAGGCTTATGCAACACATGAAACAGGCAGAAATGACACAAGCTTTCCAAGCATATATTTGACTCTGGTGCCGAATCCAGAGATAGAAAGTTGTTTTTCAGATTTTTGTTTTAAGCCTATCCCAAACCTTAACCATTTGGAGTTAATGCCTAACCTTAACCTTTGTTTTTTTTTTTACCCCTTTTCTCCCCAATTGGTAGTTACAGTCTTGTACCATCGCCGCAGCTCCCGTACGGACTCAGGAGGGTCAAAGGTTGAGAGTCATGCATCCTCCAAACCACGACCCTGCCAAGCCGTTTAACCCGGGAAGCCAGCCGCACCAATATGTTGGAGGAAACACCGTACAACTGGCCACCGAAGTCAGTGTGCATGTGCCCGGCCCATCACAAGGAGTCAGCACAATGGGACATCGCGGCCAGCCACACCCTCCCCTAACCCGGACGATGCTGTGCCTCATGGGTCTCCCAATAATGGCCAGCTGCGTCATAGCCCGGGATCGAACCCGGGTCTGTAGTGACACCTGAGTGCCTTAGATCGCTGTGCCACCCGGGAGGCCCAGCGAACGCTTAATTCTGACACGAGACTGTGAGAGCTAGATGAACTAGGGACAGAATTTGCTGACCAAAGCTACAGGTTCATTGAGATGCTAGCTAGGAGCTTGGGTTTAGCTGAGTTTATTTGCCTGGAGGCCCTGTAAACTTTTCTCATAAACAAACAGGCAAATGTTGTTTGCAGGCTGTTTTAGCAGCTGTGACCTGATACAACACAGCCCAGGGGGTAGACACATTCTCTGTGACCGCTCCTGTCTGAGCCGCTCGAAAGCCGCCACATGAGAAGCAGAGTTATGGAGTGTGTGTGTGCATATTATATTATATACACACACTCTCCATAGCTCTGCTTTCTGTGTGTGTTGAGTAAGTGAATTCCAGGCATCCAATTCCAGTCTAAGCTTGTGTGTGTGTGTGTGTGTGTGTGTGTGTGTGTGTGTGTGTGTGTGTGTGTGTGTGTGTGTGTGTGTGTGTGTGTGTGTGTGTGTGTATGTGTGTGTGTGTGTGTGTGTGTGTGTGTGCGTGTGTGTATTTGTGTTTGTGTGTGTGTGTGTGTGTGTGTGTGTGTGTGTGTGTGTGTGTGTGTGTGTGTGTGTGTGTGTGTGTGTGTGTGTGTGTGTGTGTGTGTGTGTGTGTGTGTGTGTGTGTGTGTGTATGTGCGTTGTATGTGTATGTCTATGTGTGTGTTTGTGTTCACTCGGCGACTTCATCTCTCCTTCCCAGGGTATGCACGTTCATTAGTGCACCTGCAGGATGGAGGGATATCAGGGGACAATGGCTCTCCACACAGCCCAGATCTGATATACACAGCTCACATAGCACTGCAGTCACCCCCAGGCCACACACACAAGCATGCACGTACATACAAACACACACACGAGCACGCACACACTTACACTCATATGATTGGCCGACCGGAGAGTCTATCCATCTCCCGCGTGCCAAGTGTGTGGGATCAGAGGTCAGAGTTGATCAGTTGAGGTCACGCTGTGATGGGATGACCCTCGTCTTAATCCACTGGATCCTGTCTGTGTTCAGGATAGACCAGACTCAGTTCACATTAGTCAGACACATGCCTGACTAATAATTTCTGGCTACAAACACCCTGAAGATGTCCATCTGCCCCATGTAAATGGTTTCTCTCATAACCACAAACCCATAGTCTTTGCCGGAGCTCCAAAAACATGCCATCGTTCTGCAGCTCTCTCTATCCCCCCTCCCTGTCGCTCTCATCCCCCCCTTCTCCCTCTCTCTCCCCCTCTCTTTCTGTCTCTCTATCACTCTCTCTCTCTCCCTCCCTCCCTCTCCCTCCCTCCCTCCCCCCCTCTCTCTCCTCCGTCTCATTTCCACTCTAGTTGCTCTGTCTCTGTTTTAATCCAGCAAATTAAACTTGGTGAGCCTTCTGCTTCCCCCCAAATCCTTTCCCCACCACTTTCAGACAAGGGAACATAAAGGGAGGGAGTGGAGGAGAGTTGTGGGAGAGCAGAGGGGAGTGGAGCATACAGTAGGGCCTGAACAGAACAGAGGGACAGACAGGGCATGGCCGGGTGGCAGAGCAGAGAGAACACAACTTGGCTCTCATCAGCTCCTGGGCCTGTGAATCGAGGTCTTCACTGGGCTACTCTTACCCCCTGATAACCGGTACACAAGCTATCTCTCCCTCTCTCTCCCACCAAGCTATCTCCCACAGCCACACAGAGAACCACACACATACACATGTCTGGATGAAGGCATTTACACAGGGTTCCTAGACACACTACTACTGATCCAGACACACACACACACTGTGTAGACACACACTATAACCAGAAAAACAAACAGAATTGTCTCTCACACGCACATTCCTCCACACCACCCCACTTCCCCCGTGCCTACTCCCTTTCCTGTTGACCAAAGGCTCAGTGATACTGTAGCCTACTAATAATCTGTGTGGTTTATTTCCAGCAGACACTAAATCTAAACTAAACTCATCTCTTCTTTCCATGAGAAACTTAAGGCCTAGTTTAAGCATCACCAGGCCTGGCAATCACTCGAATGAGCTAATAGGACATGACACGCTGATTTTTCAAACACAAAAACAACTTTAGTTGCTAGTAGCAGACTTTTCGCTCTTCTACTGCTGAGCCTAAACCGACAGTGATGCTTGTTTATCAAGTTCACAGTAGCCTATATTTAGCGGTCTGACAGCCATCGATGTGCGCAGTTGTGCAGCTATAGTATGTGCTGGTTTGTTACACATAAAAAGGGGATATTGGGTATTTTGGGATCTTTGCGGTGTGTGTGTGCTCGGTGTGGATAGAATCCCCCTGGTTCAGCCGGTTTCGAGCGGAGACAGGGGTTGGGGAGGTGGGGAGTGTATTACAGGATATTAAAGTGTAATGACGGGGCTGGGAGAGTGCTGGGCCATGGGAAAGTGGTCACAGTGTCTCGCTGCGGCCTAGCGGTGGCCCCACGGCAGGCCCTTGGCTCCGGGAGCCAGAACCGGGTCACACTGCCACAGATGCTCATTATGGGTCACGGGAGATGGAGGAGGAATGGGCGAGACAAGGGGGAGCCAACCCCCAGAAACCACTTCACCATTTCAACCCCCCCATCCCCCCTTCATTCAGGTACCAACCACCAACCCCTGCCCCCTTGAAAGGACATAGAGCCCTGGTTCTCCAAAAACCACCAATCCATGGAGAGAGAGGCCCGTTTCCATGTCGACAGAGCATCCAGACAACACTGAAACCACAGCGCCATGACAATGGGGTGGGGGGAGATGAGGGAGGAGACCGTACCACAGCACCACAGGCCATCCCATAGGGCACAGATATCAGTTCAACGTCGAGTTTGATTTACATTTGGTAGAGTTACCAACTAACTTGAATTCAATGTGAAATCAGCAACAAATGTCACCAGGTCATTGGATTTAGGTTCAAAGTTGGGTGTAAAAAATACGAAATGCCCCTACGTTGATGACTTCTTGCAAACCCAATCAGTTTTCTACGCTGATTGTATCACGTCTCAGGATGTGACCCAGATGCAGACACAGGAGGTCTATAGTTTGACTCTCCGAATAGGTTGATGGCAAGCAGAGGCAGAGGATGGCAAGCAGAGGTTCGTAAATCCAAGGCAGAGTCAATCAGGGACAGAACGGCAGGCTCAGGGTCAGAACCGGGAAGACTAGAAAACAAGAAGTTGAGAACAGGCAAAATGGGAAACACGCTGGTAAGACCTGACAAAACAAAACAAACTGACAAACAGAAAACACAGGTATAAATAGATTGTAGGCACCCGGTGAGGGGTGGAGACGAGAGAGAGAGAGAGAGAGAGAGAGAGAGAGAGAGAGAGAGAGAGAGAGAGAGAGAGAGAGAGAGAGAGAGAGAGAGAGGGGAGACTGACTCCACAGAGGTGATCTCCTATTTCTCTACATTCCTCTGATTCAACCAAGTAGTCAGCATATTACCAACAGGCCCCTTAATGACAGCTTCCCACTGTGGTGTGCGTGTGCGTATGTGTGTGTGCACTTGTGTGTGAGACAGAGGGTGAGCGTGTGCTTGTGTTTGAGTGAGAGAGTCAGTAAACAAACTACGTGTCTGCCTGACAGAGTGCTTGAGTGTGAGTTGAAGTGTTTGTGTGTGCAAGCAGTTTGGGTGTGTTATCATGTGTTATAGAGCACGTGAGTGTACTGTACGAGCTTCACAAACTCAAAGCGGTTCAGTCAAACCTTCCCCGAGTAATGTCTTTGTCTGCAGTAGAGGTCGACCGATTATCAATACCGATTATTGGAGGACCAAAAGCCGCTACCGATTAATAGGACGATTTTTAAAAATGTATTTGTAATAATGACAATTACAACAATACTGAATGAGCACTTATTTTAACTTAATATAATACATCAATAAAAATCTATTTAGCCTCAAATAAATAATGAAACATGTTCAATTTGGTTTAAATAATGCAAAAACAAAATGTTGTAGAAGAAAGTAAAAGTGCAATATGTGCCATGTAAGAAAGCTAATGTTTAAGTTCCTTGCTCAGAACATGAGAACATATGAAAGCTGGTGGTTCCTTTTAACATGAGTCTTCAATATTCCCAGGTAAGAAGTTTTAGGTTGTAGTTATTATAGGAATTATAGGACTATTTCTCTCTATACCATTTGTATTTCATATACCTTTGACTATTGGATGTTCTTATAGGCACTATAGTATTGCCAGTGTAACAGTATAGCTTTCGTCCCTCTCCTCGCTCCTAACTGGGCTCAAACCAGGAACTCAACGACAACAGCCACCATCGAAGCAGCGTTACCCATGCAGAGCAAGGGGAACAACCACTCCAAGTCTCAGAGCGAGTGACGTTTGAAACGCTATTAGTGCACCCCGCTAACTAGCTAGCCATTTCACATCGGTTACACCAGCCTAATCTCGGGATATGGTCGAATCCGGAAACTATCATCTCGAAAACAAGACGTTTATTCTTTCAGTGAAATACGGAACCTTTCCGTATTTTATCTAATGGGTGGCATCCATAAGTCTACATATTCCTGTTACATTGCACAACTTTCAATGTCATAATTGCGTAAAATTCTGGCAAATTAGGCAGCACAAACTGTTGCATATACACTGACTCTGCGTGCAATGAACGCAAGAGAAGTGACACAATTTCACCTGGGTAATATTGCCTGCTAACCTGGATTTCTTTTAGCTAAATATGCAGATTTTCTGTGTATTGATTTTAAGAAAGGCATTGATTGTCACGGTTTTCCTCCTCTTCTGAAGAGGAGAGGCGAGAAGGATCGGAGGACCAATATGCGGCGTGGCAAGTGTCCATGGTTCTTTTAATAAGAAATACTCAACATGAACACAACTGATACAAAAACAATAAACGGGAAACGAACGAAAACCTAAACAGTACCGTGTGGTGAAACAAACACAGACACGGAAACAATCACCCACCCTAGATGAGACAAAAACCATACATCACCCATGCCACACCCTGACCTAACCAAAACAATATAGAAAACAAAGATAACTAAGGCGTGACATTGATGTTTATGGTTAGGTACATATTGGAGCAACGATACGCACCGCATTGATTATATGCAACGCAGGACACGCTAGACACGCTAGTAATATCATCGACCATGTGTAGTTAACTAGTTTTTATGATTGATTGATTGATTGATTGTTTTTTATAAGATAAGTTTAATGCTAGCTAGCAACTTACCTTGGCTTCTTACTGCATTCGCGTAACAGGCAGGCTCCTCGTGGAGTGCAATGTAATCAGGTGGTTAGAGCGTTGGACTAGTTAACTGTAAGGTTGCAAGATTGAATCCCCCGAGCTGACAAGGTAAAAATCTGTCGTTCTGCCCCTGAACGAGGCAGTTAACCCACCGTTCCTAGGCCGTCATTGAAAATAAGAATGTGTTCTTAACTGACTTGCCTAGTTAAATAAATATTAAATAAAGACTATATAAAGGTGTAAAAAAAAAAAAAAAACTGACAAATCGGTGTCCAAAAATACCGATTTCCAATTGTTATGAAAACTTGAAATTGGCCTTAATTAATCGGCCATTCCGATTAATCGGTCGACCTCTAGTTTGCAGTTCATGTCATCAGCTACACAACAAATGTAAGTTACATGACACTGTACTTCTCAAGCATTCCTCTCTAGTCTCTCTCTCTCTCCCTCGCTCTTTCTAGTCTCTCTCTCTCTCTCCTTCGCTCTTTCTAGTCTCTCTCTCTCTCTCCCTCGCTCTTTCTGGTCTCTCTCTCTCTCTCCCTCGCTCTTTCTAGTCTCTCTCTCTCTCTCTCCCTCGCTCTCTCTAGTCTCTCTCTCTCTCTCCCTCGCTCTCTCTAGTCTCTCTCTCTCCCTCGCTCTCTCTAGTCTCTCTCTCTCTCCCTCGCTCTCTCTAGTCTCTCTCTCTCTCTCCCTCACTCTCTCTAGTCTCTCTCTCTCTCTCCCTCGCTCTCTCTAGTCTCTCTCTCTCTCTCCCTCGCTCGCTCTAGTCTCTCTCTCTCTCCCTCGCTCTCTCTAGTCTCTCTCTCTCTCTCTCTCCCTCACTCTCTCTCTCTCCCTCACTCTCTCTAGTCTCTCTCTCTCTCTCCCTCGCTCTCTCTAGTCTCTCTCTCTCTTTCCCTCGCTCTCTCTAGTCTCTCTCTCTCTCTCTCTCTCCCTCTCTCTCTCTAGTCTCTCTCTCTCTCTAGTCTCTCTCTTTCTCTCTCTCTCTCTCCCTCGCTCTCTCTAGTCTCTCTCTCTCTCCCTCGCTCTCTCTAGTCTCTCTCTCTCTCTCTCCCTTGCTCTCTCTAGTTTCTCTCTCCCTCTCCCTTGCTCTCTCTCTCTCTCTCTCCCTCGCTCTCTCTAGTCTCTCTCTCTTTCTCTCTCTCTCCCTCGCTCTCTCTAGTCTCTCTCTCTCTCTCTCTCCCTCGCTCTCTCTAGTGTCTCTCCCTTTCTCTCAATTAAAATGCCAATTTCTAGTTCAATTTAGGGGTTTATTGTCATGGGAAACATATGTTTACATTGCCAAAGCAAGTGAATTAGATAATAAACAAAAAAATAACTAAACAATACAAAAATGAACATTAAAGGTTACACTCACAAAAGTTCCAAAAGAATAAAGACATTTCAAATGTCATATTATGTGCCAATAGTTAAAGTACAGAAGGGAAAATAAAGAAACATAAATATGGGTTGTATTTACAATGGTCTTTGTTGTTAACTGCCCTTTTCTTGTGGCAACAAGTCACAAATATTGCTGCTGTGATGTAACACTGTGGTATTCTGCATGCAAAGTCAACATTTTGTGAATTCTTTGTTGGTGAGTGGACCCCAGACCTCACAAACATAAAAGGAAATGGGTTCTATAACTGATTCAAGTATTTTTTACCCAGATCCTGATTGGTATATCGAATTTTATGTTCCTTTTGATGGCATAGAAGGCCCTTCTTGCCTTGTCTCTCAGATCGTTCACAGCTTTGTGGAAGTTACCTGTGACGCTGATGTTTAGGCCGAGGTATGTATCGTTTTTTGTGAGCTCTAGGGCAACTGTGTCTAGATGGATTTTTTATTTGTGGTCATGGCAACTGAACCTTTTTTGGAACACCAATCATTTTGACTACTGAGATTTACTGTCAGAGCCCTGGTCTGACAGAATCTGTGCAGAAGATCTAGTTGCTGCTGTAGGCCCTCCTTGGTTGGAGACAGATCTAGTTGCTGCTGTAGGTCCTCCTTGGTTGGAGACAGATCTAGTTGCTGCTGTAGGCCCTCCTTGGTTGGAGACAGATCTAGTTGCTGCTGTAGGCCCTCCTTGGTTGGAGACAGATCTAGGTGCTGCTGTAGGCCCTCCTTGGTTGGGTACAGATCTAGTTGCTGCTGTAGGCCCTCCTTGGTTGGAGACAGAAGCACCAGATCATCAGCAGACATTTGACTTCAGATTCTAGTAAGGTGAGGCCAGGTGCTGCAGACTGTTCTAGTGCCCTCGCCAATTCGTTGATATATATGTTGAAGAGGGTGGGCTTATGCTGCATCCCTGTCTCACCCCACGTCCCTGTGGAAAGAAATATGTTTGTTGCCAATGTTTATGTACATGGATGTTATAATGTTGCATGTTTTTCCCCCAACACCACTTTCCATCAATTTGTATAGCAAACCCTTATGCCAAATTGAATCGAAAGCTTTTTTATAAATCAACAAAGCATTAGAATACTTTTTGGTTTGTTTGTTTGTCAATTAGGGTGCGCAGGGTGAATATGTGTTATGTCGTATGGTAATTTGGTAAAAAGACAATTTGACATTTGCTCAGTTCAATGTTTTCACTGAGGAAATGTGCAAGTCTGCTGTTAATGATAATGATTGCTGTTTACGCATATCCCACGGTAGTTATTGGGGTCAAAATGTTCTCCACTTTTGTGTATTGGGGTGGTCAGTCCTTGGTTCCAAATGTTGCCAGAGCTAAGGATGATGTTAAAGATTTTAAGTGTAGCCAATTGGAATGTGTGGTCAGTATATGTTTTTTCTGTTCTTTATTATAGGCCAAAAATGATTGGAGAAGGGGTTTATCCATACATTTCCATTTTGGATAGATTTATTTCACCACAGTCCCTGGGCCTGGAAATGATTGATTTCCCCCTCCAGGATGGAGAAGCTGTCTTCATTAAAGTATGGGGATTCTAGAGGGGGGAAATAAGTAGCACACAGGAGGACATTTTTCTCTGTTGATAAAATTTCCTTTTGAATTTCTAGTCAAATGTCAAATGTTCTTGTTTTGATTAATTTAATAGAATGAGTTAGGTCTGCTCTATATCAAATGAGTCCCTCCCCTGTTTTACTACTGGTAGTTTTGTGGATGGGACTACCAGCTCCCTGTAACCTAGAGGGCAACCAGTGTGTCCATCTCCTCTATACCATGTTTCTTATAGGATGACAATGTCTGTATTTCTGTTTTCATTGGTGAAGTCTAGGCTCCTGCTCTAGTGTAGTGAAGGCTTTGTGTTCCATAAAGTGTCCAATGCTGTTAGTTGTGTTCTCTCTCTCTCTCTCTCTCTCTCTCTCTCTCTCTCTCTCTCTCTCTCTCTCTCTCTCTACATGCTCATTCAATGGTTTTTATTTATTTGTACTATTTTCTATATTGTAGAAGAATAGCAGAGACATCAAAACTATGAAATAACACATATGGAATCATGTAGTAACCAGAAAAGTGTGAGCTGTGAGAAAAGCCACATTCCCTTTCTCTAATGCTTTCAACAGATTTTTTTTCTTGCAATAGCAATTTGCTGTTCACGTGCGTCAGAGATGTATAGCGATGTGTATACCATGTTAAATGTGTGCCGAGACAATAGCTTGAGCTGGGCTAATCCTTAAATCTTGTCAACTTTCGCTGAAGGCAACACCCCTTTCTCTGAGGCTGCTGAGCTGAGGTTCTGAAAATAATTCAAATTTCCACATGAAGTGAGTGACCAGCAGTGGTTTCTCCTCTTTCTCTCTCTCTGCCGTTTACCTTCTCCGACTGTGAGAAAGCTGCTTTGAGTGGCTCATACATATTCATGTGTGGGAGAGAGCTCCCTGTTCGACAGTCAGTCAAAGAGTTAGGCCTGTCCCCTGCCTGCCCAGAAAAAGGACAACTGCTGGGCACTACTCACACAGGCATAAATCTAAGCCTCCCATGAATGA